>NW_026734691.1:0-260000 GCF_949786415.1 Peromyscus eremicus | reverse complement strand
TTGCTCGTAGGACCAGAAACTGCATGTGATTCAACTCCATTTAGGACTGGGAAACAAACGCTAGGTCGCCTTACAAGAAACACATTCTGCTTTAGAGAAAAGAGCACTCTTCTACTCTACATGTTTCCTATATCGCCAGAATAGTGTACTTGATCAGAACAAAAGAACTGGGCTTCGTACACACACGGCCATAACTAGTTCAATTCTGCTTAGGAAACTGACAAGAAGAGTAGATTCTCTTCAGTCCAATACACTGTACTTGCTGGGAACAGAATCGTGTGCTATTTGCTCTGTGTATGGCAATGGGAGCGCAATAGTGACTCTTCTTACCAGAAAACAACTCTTGCTCGTAGGAACACAAACTGCATGTGATTCAACTCCATTTAGGACTGGGAAACATGCTAGCTCGCCTTACAAGAAACACACTCTGCTTTTGAGAAAAGAGCACTCTTCTACTTTCCTGTGTTTCCTATAGGGCCAGAACAGTGAGCTTGCTCAGAACAAAAGAACTGTGCTGACTACACACACGGGCCATATCTATTTCAATTCTGCTTAGGTAACTGACAAGAACAGTAGATCCTCTTCAGTCCAATACACTGTACTTGCTGGGAACAGATGCCAGTGATATTTGCCCTGTGTATGACAATGGGAGCGCAATAGTGAATCTTCTTACCAGAAAACAACTCTTGCTCTTAGGACCCGAAACTGCATGTGATTCAACTCCATTTAGGACTGTGAAACAAAAGGTAGCTCGCCTTACAAGAAACGCAATCTGCTTTTGAGAAAAGAGCACTCTTCTACTCTATTGTGTTTTTTATGGGGTCCGAACAGTGAGCTTGCTCAGAACAAAAGAACTGTGGTTCCCACACACATGGGCCATATCTAGTTTAACTCTGCTTAGGAAAGTGACAAGAACAGTAGCTTCTCTTCAGTCCAATACACTGTACTTGCTGGGAACAGACGCGAGTGCTATTTGCACTATGTATGGCAATGGGAGCATAATAGTGACTTTCCTTACCAGAAAACAACTCTTGCTCTTAGGAGCAGAAACTGCATGTGATTCAACTCCTTTTAGGACTGGGAAACAAACGCTAGCTTGCCTTACAAGAAACATACTCTGCTTTTGAGAAAAGAGCACTCTTCTACTCTACTGTATTTTTTATGGGGTCTGAACAGTGTGCTTGCTCAGAACAAAAGAACTGTGCTTCCTACACACATGGGCCATATCTAGTTCAACTCTGCTTAGGAAACTGACAAGAACAGTAGATTCTCCTCAGTCCAATACACTGTACATGCTGGGAACAGACACCATTGCTATTTGCCCTGTGCATGACAATGGGAGCACAATAGTGACTCTTCTTACCATAAAACAACTCTTGCTCGTAGGACCAGAAACTGCATGGCATTCAACTCCATTTCTGACTGGGAAACAAACACTAGCTCGCCTTACAAGAAACACACTCTGCTTTTGAGAAAAGAGCACTCTTCTGCTCTACAGTGTTTCCTATGGGGTCCGAACATTGAGCTTGCTCAGAACAAAAGAACTGTGCTTCCTACACACACGGGCCATATCTAGTTCAACTCTGCTTAGGAAACTGACAGGAAAAGAGCTCCTTGTCAGTCCAATACACTGTACTCACTGTGAACAGACGGGAGTGCTATTTGCACTGTGTATGGCAATGGGAGCACAATAGTGACTTTCCTTTCCAGAAAACAACTCTTGCTCGTAGGACCAAAAACTGCATGTGATTCAACTCCATTTAGGACTGGGAAACAAACACTAGCTCGCCTTACAAGAAACACACTCTGCTTTTGAGAAAAGAGCACTCTTCTACTCTACTGTGCTTTTTATAGGGCCAGTACAGTGAGCTTGCTCAGAACAATGAAATGTGCTGACTACACACACAGGCCGTATCTATTTCAATTCTGCTTAGGAAACTGACAAGAACAGTAGATCCTCTTCAGTCCAATGCAGTGTACTTGCTGGGAACAGACGCCAATGCTATTTGCCCTGAGTATGACAATGGAAGCACAATAGTGACTCTTCTTACCATAAAACAACTCTTGCTCATAGGACCAGAAACTTCATGTGATTCAACTCCATTTAGGACTGGGAAACAAACGCTAGCTCGCCTTACAAGAAACACACTCTGCTTTAGAGAAGAGAGCACTCTTCTACTCTACTGTGTTCCTATAGGGCCAGAAGAGTGAGCTTGCTCAGAACAAAAGAACTGTGCTTCCTACACACGGGCCATATCTAGTTCAACTCTTCTTAGGAAACTGACAAGAACAGTAGCTCCTCTTCAGTCCCATACACTGTACTTGCTGGGAACAGACGGGAGTGCTATTTGCACTGTGTATGGCAATGGGAGCGCAATAGGGACTTTAATTACCAGAAAACAACTCTTGCTCATAGGACGAGAAAGTGCATGTGATTAAACACCATTTAGGACTGGGAAACAAACACTAGCTCGCCTTACAAGAAAGACTCTCTGATTTTGAGAAAAGAGCACTATTCTACTCTACTGTGTTTCCTATGGGGTCCAAACAATGAGCTTGCTCAGAACAAAACAACTGTGCTTCCTACACACATGGGCCATATCTAGTTCAACTCTGCTTAGGAAACTGAAAAGAACAGTAGATGCTCTTCAGTCCAATACACTGTACTTGCTGGGAACAGACGCGAGTGCTATTTGCACTGTGTAGGGCAATTAGAGCACAATAGTGACTCGTCTTACCAGAAAACAACTCTTGCTCATAGGACAAAAAACTGCATGTGACTCAACTCCATTTAGGACTGGGAAACAATCGCTAGCTCGCCTTACAAGAAACACAGTCTGCTTTTGAGAAAAGAGCACTCTTCTACTCTACTGTGTTTCCTATGGGGTCCGAACAGTGAGCTTGCTCAGAACAAAAAAAACTGTGCTTCCTACACACAGGGCCATATCTAGTTCAAGTCTGTTTAGGAACCTGACAAGAACAGTAGCTCCTCTTCAGTCCAATACACTGTACTTGCTGGCAACAGATGCCAGTGCTATTTGTCCTGTGTATAACAATGGCAGAGCAATAGTGACTTTCCTTACCAGAAAACATCTCTTGCTCATAGTACCAGAAACTGCATGGGATTCAACTCCATTTAGGACTCGGAAACAAACGCTAGCTCGCCTTTCAAGAAAAACACTCTGCTTTAGAGAAAAGAGCACTCTTCTAGTCTACTGTGTTTCCTATGGGGTCCAAACAGTGAGCTTGCTCAGAACAAAAGAACTGTGCTTCCTACACACACGAACCATATGTAGTTCAACTCTGCTTAGGAACCTGACAAGAACAGTAGCTCCTCTTCAGTCCAACACTGTACTTGCTGGGAACAGACGCGAGTGCTATTTGCACTGTGTATGGCAATGGGAGCTCAATAGTGACATTCCTTACCAGAAAACAACTCTTGGACGTAGGACCAGAAACTGCATGTGTTTCAACTCCATTTAGGACTGGGAAACAAACGCTAGCTCGCCTTACAAGAAACACACTCTGCTTTAGAGAAAAGAGCACTCTTCTTCTCTACTGTGTCTCATATTGGGTCCAAACAGTGAGCTTGCTCAGAACAAAAGAACTGTGCTTCCTACACACACGGGCAATATCTAGTTCAACTCTGCTTAGGAAACTGACAAGAACAGTACCTCCTCTTCAGTCCAATACACTGTACTTGCTGTCAACAGACGCCAGTGCTATTTGTACTGCGTATGGCAATGGGAGCGCAATAGTGACTTTCCTTACCAGAAAACAACTCTTGCTCCTGGAACCAACAACTGCATGTGATTCAACTCCATTTAGGACTGGGAAAAAAACGCTAGCTTGCCTTACAAGAAACACACTCTGCTTTTGAGAAAAGAGCACTCTTCTACTCTACTGTGTTTCCTATAGGGCCAGAACAGTGAGCTTTCTCAGAAAATAAGAACTGTGCTTCCTACACACACGGGCCATATCGAGTTCAACTCTGCTTAGGAACCTGACAAGAACAGTAGCTCCTCTTCATTCCAATACACTGTACTTGCTGGGAACAGACGCATGTGCTATTTGCACTGTGTATGGCAATGGGAGCACAATAGTGACTTTCCTTACCAGAAAACAACTCTTGCTCCTGTGACCAACAACTGCATGTGATTCAACTCCATTTAGGACTGGGAAACAAACGGTAGCTCGCCTTACAAGAAACACACTCTGCTTTTGAGAAAAGAGCACTCTTCTACTCTACTGTGTTTCCTATAGGGCCAGAACAGTGAGCTTTCTCAGAAAAAAAGAACTGTGCTTCCTACACACATGGGCCATATCTAGTTCAACTCTCCTTAGGAAACTGACAAGAACAGTAGATCCTCTTCAGTCCAATACACTGTACATGCTGTGAACAGACGCCAGTGCTATTTGCCCTGTGTAAGTCAATGGGAGTGCAATATTGACTCTTCTTACCGAAAACAACTCTTGCTCGAAGGACCAGAAACTTCATGTGATTCAACTCCATTTAGGACTGGGAAACAAACGCTAGCTCGCCTTACAAGAAACACACTCTGCTTTTGAGGAAAGGGCACTCTTCTACTCTACTGTGTTTCCTATTGGGTCCGAACAGTGAGCTTGCTCAGAACAAAAGAACTGTGTTTCCTACACACACGGCCATATCTAGTTCAATTCTGCTTAGGAAACTGACAAGAATAGTAGCTCCTCTTCAGTCCAATACACTGTACTTGCTGGGAACAGACACGAGTGCTATTTGCCCTGTGTATGGCAATGGGAGCGCAATAGTGACTCTTCTTACCAGAAAACAACTCTTGCTCGTAGGACCAGAAAGTGCATTTAATTCAACTGCATTTAGGACTGGGAAACAAATGCTAGCTTGCCTTACAAGAAACACACTCTGCTTCTGAGAAAAGAGCACTCATCTACTCTACTGTGTTTCCTATAGGGCCAGAACAGTGAGCTTGCTCAGAACAAAAAAAACTGTGCTTCCTACACACACGGCCATATCTAGTTCAAGTCTGCTTAGGAACCTGACAAGAACAGTAGATCCTCTTCAGTCCAATACACTGTACTTGCTGGCAACAGACGCCAGTGCTATTTGTCCTGTGTATGGCAATGGCACCGCAATAGTGACTTTCATTACCAGAAAACAACTCTTGCTCATAGTACCAGAAACTGCATGGGATTCAACTAAATTTAGGCCTGGGAAACAAACGTAAGCTCGCATTACAAGAAAAACACTCTGGTTTAGAGAAAAGAGCACTATTCTAGTCTACTGTGTTTCCTATGGGGTCCAAAAAGTAAGCTTGCTCAAAACAAAAGAACTGTGCTTCGTACACACACGGATCATATGCAGTTCAACTCTGCTTAGGAAACTGACAAGAACAGTAGCTCCTATTCAGTCCAATACACTATACTGGCTGGGAACAGACGCGAGTGCTATTTGCACTGTATATGGCAATGGGAACATAATAGTGACTTTCCTTACCAGAAAACAACTCTTGATCGTAGGAGCAGAAACTGCATGTGATTCAACTCCATTTAACACTGGGAAACAAACGCTAGCTTGCCTTACAAGAAACTCACTCTGCTTTAGAGAAAAGAGCACTCTTCTACACTAATGTGTTTCCTATAGGGCCAGAACAGTGAGCTTACTCAGAACATAAGAACTGAGCTTCCTACACACACGGGCCATATCTAGTTCAACTCTTCTTAGGAAACTGACAAGAACAGTAGCTCCTCTTCAGTCCGATACACTGTACTTGCTGGGATCACACGCGAGTGCTATTGCACTGTGTATGGCAATGGGAGCACAATAGTGACTTTCCTTACCAGAAAACAACTCTTGCTCGTAGGACCAGAAACTGCATGGGATTCAAGTCCATTTAGGACTGGGAAAAAAACGTTAGCTTGCCTTACAAGAAAAACACTCTGCTTTTGAGAAAAGAGCACTCTTCTACTCTACTGTGTTTCCTATAGGGCCAGAACAGTGAGCTTGCTCAGAACATAATAACTGTGCTTCCTACACACAGGGGCCATATCTAGTTCAACTCTGCTTAGGAACCTGAGAAGAACAGTAGATCCCTTAAGTCCAATACACTGTACTTGCTGGGAACAGACGGCAGTGCTATTTGTCCTGTGTATGGCAAAGGCAGTGCAATAGTGACTATTCTTACCATAAAACAACTCTTGCTCGTAGGATCAGAAACTGCATGTGATTCAACTCCATTTAGGACTCGGAAACAAATGCTAGCTCGCCTTACAAGAAACACACTCTGCTTTAGAGAAGAGAGCACTCTTCTACTCTACTGTGTTCCTATAGGGCCAGAAGAGTGAGCTTGCTCAGAACAAAAGAACTGTGCTTCCTACACCCCTGCCATATCTAGTTCAACTCTGCTTAGGAAACTGACAAGAACAGTAGCTCCTCTTCAGTCCCATACACTGTACTTGCTGGGAACAGACGGGAGTGCTATTTGCACTGTGTGGCAATGGGAGCGCAATAGGGACTTTAATTATCAGAAAACATCTCTTGCTCATAGGACCAGAAAGTGCATGTGATTAAACTCCATTTAGGACTGGGGAAACAAACACTAGCTCGCCTTACAAGAAAGACTCTCTGATTTTGCGAAAAGAGCACTATTCTACTCTACTGTGTTTCCTATGGGGTCCAAACAATGAGCTTGCTCAGAAGAAAACAACTGTGCTTCCTACACACATGGGCCATAACTAGTTCAACTCTGCTTAGGAAACTGAAAAGAACAGTAGATGCTCTTCAGTCCAATACACTGTACTTGCTGGGAACAGACGCGAGTGCTATTTGCACTGTGTAGGGCAATTAGAGCACAATAGTGACTCGTCTTACCAGAAAACAACTCTTGCTCATAGGACAAAAAACTGCATGTGACTCAACTCCATTTAGGACTGGGAAACAAACGCTAGCTTGCCTTACAAGAAACACAGTCTGCTTTTGAGAAAAGAGCACTCTTCTACTCTACTGTGTTTCCTATGGGGTCCGAACAGTGAGCTTGTTCAGAACAAAAAAAACTGTGCTTCCTACACACAGGGCCATATCTAGTTCAAGTCTGTTTAGGAACCTGACAAGAACAGTAGATCCTCTTCAGTCCAATACACTGTACTTGCTGGCAACAGATGCCGGTGCTATTTGTCCTGTGTATAACAATGGCAGCGCAATAGTGACTTTCCTTACCAGAAAACATCTCTTGCTCATAGTACCAGAAACTGCATGGGATTCAACTACATTTAGGACTCGGAAACAAACGCTAGCTCGCCTTTCAAGAAAAACACTCTGCTTTAGAGAAAAGAGCACTCTTCTAGTCTACTGTGTTTCCTATGGGGTCCAAACAGTGAGCTTGCTCAGAACAAAAGAACTGTGCTTCCTACACACACGAACCATATGTAGTTCAATTCTGCTTAGGAACCTGACAAGAACAGTAGCTCCTCTTCAGTCCAACACTGTACTTGCTGGGAACAGACGCGAGTGCAATTTGCACTGCGTATGGCAATGGGAGCGCAATAGTGACTTTCCTTACCAGAAAACAACTCTTGCTCGTAGGACCAGAAACTGCATGGGATTCAACTCCATTTAGGACTGGGCAAAAAAACGCTAGCTTGCCTTACAAGAAACACACTCTGCTTTTGAGAAAAGAGCACTCTTCTACTCTACTGTGTTTCCTATAGGGCCAGAACAGTGAGCTTGCTCAGAACATAATAACTGTGCTTCCTACACACACGGGCCATATCTAGTTCAACTCTGCTTAGGAACCTGACAAGAACAGTAGATCCTCTTAAGTCCAATACACAGTACTTGCTGGGAACAGACGCCAGTGCTATTTGTCCTGTGTATGGCAAAGGCAGTGCAATAGTGACTATTCTTACCATAAAACAACTCTTGCTCATAGGACCAGAAACTTCATGTGAATCAACTCCATTTAGGACTGGGAAACAAACGCTAGCTCGCCTTACAAGAAACACACTCTGCTTTAGAGAAGAGAGCACTCTTCTACTCTACTGTGTTCCTATAGGGCCAGAAGAGTGAGCTTGCTCAGAACAAAAGAACTGTGCTTCCTACACACGGGCCATATCTAGTTCAATTCTGCTTAGGAAACTGACAAGAACAGTAGCTCCTCTTCAGTCCCATACACTGTACTTGCTGGGAACAGACGGGAGTGCTATTTGCACTGTGTATGGAAATGGGAGTGCAATAGGGACTTTCCTTACCAGAAAACAACTCTTGCTCATAGGACGAGAAAGTGCATGTGATTAAACTCCATTTAGGACTGGGAAACAAACACTAGCTCGCCTTACAAGAAAGACTCTCTGATTTTGAGAAAAGAGCACTATTCTACTCTACTGTATTTCCTATGGGGTTTGAACAGTGAGCTTGCTCAGAACAAAACAACTGTGCTTCCTACACACATGGGCCATATCTAGTTCAACTCTGCTTAGGAAACTGAAAAGAATAGTAGATCCCCTTCAGTCCAATACACTGTACTTGCTGGGAACAGACGCGAGTGCTATTTGCACTGTGTAGGGCAATTGGAGCACAATAGTGACTTGTCTTACCAGAAAACAACTCTTGCTCATAGGACAAAAAACTGCATGTGACTCAACTCCATTTAGGACTGGGAAACAAACGCTAGCTCGCCTTACAAGAAACACAGTCTGCTTTTGAGAAAAGAGCACTCTTCTACTCTACTGTGTTTCCTATGGTGTCCAAACAGTGAGCTTGCTCAGAACAAAAAAAATTGTGCTTCCTACACACAGGGCCATATCTAGTTCAAGTCTGCTTAGGAACCTGACAAGAACAGTAGATCCTCTTCAGTCCAATACACTGTACTTGCTGGCAACAGATGCCAGTGCTATTTGTCCTGTGTATAACAATGGCAGCGCAATAGTGACTTTCCTTACCAGAAAACATCTCTTGCTCATAGTACCAGAAACTGCATGGGATTCAACTCCATTTAGGACTCGGAAACACACGCTAGCTCGCCTTTCAAGAAAAACACTCTGCTTTAGAGAAAAGAGCACTCTTCTAGTATACTGTGTTTCCTATGGGGTCCAAACAGTGAGCTTGCTCAGAACAAAAGAACTGTGCTTCCTACACACACGAACCATATGTAGTTCAACTCTGCTTAGGAACCTGACAAGAACTGTAGCTCCTCTTCAGTCCAACACTGTACTTGCTGGGAACAGACGCGAGTGATATTTGCACTGTGTATGGCAATGAGAGCTCAATAGTGACATTCCTTACCAGAAAACAACTCTTGTACGTAGGACCAGAAACTGCATCTGTTTCAACTCCATTTAGGACTGGGAAACAAACGCTAGCTCGCCTTACAAGAAACACACTCTGCTTTAGAGAAAAGAGCACTCTTCTTCTCTACTGTGTCTCATATTGGGTCCGAACAGTGACTTGCTCAGAACAAAAGAACTGCGCTTCCTACACACACGGGCAATATCTAGTTCAACTCTGATAAGGAAACTGACAAGAACAGTAGCTCCTCTTCAGTCCAATACACTGTACTTGCTGGCAACAGATGCCAGTGCTATTTGTACTGTGTATGGCAATGGGAGTGCAATAGTGACTTTCCTTACCAGAAAACAACTCTTGCTCGTAGGACCAGAAACTGCATGTGATTCAACTCCATTTAGGAATGGGAAACAAACGCTACCTCGCCTTAGAGGAAACACACTCTGCTTTTGAGAAAAGAGCACTAATCTACTCTACTGTGTTTCCTATGGGTTCCGAACAGTTAGCTTGCTCAGAACAAAAGAACTGTGCTTCCTACACACATGGGACATATCTAGTTCAACTCTGCTTAGGAAACGGACAAGAACAGTAGCTCCTCTTCAGTCCGATACACTGTACTTGCTGGGATCACACGCGAGTGCTATTGCACTGTGTATGGCAATGGGAGCACAATAGTGACTTTCCTTACCAGAAAACAACTCTTGCTCGTAGGACCAGAAACTTCATGGGATTCAACTCCATTTAGGACTGGGAAAAAAACGCTAGCTTGCCTTACAAGAAAAACACTCTGCTTTTGAGAAAAGAGCACTCTTCTAATCTACTGTGTTTCCTATAGGGCCAGAACAGTGAGCTTGCTCAGAACATAATAACTGTGCTTCCTACACACACGGGCCATATCTAGTTCAACTCTGCTTAGGAACCTGACAAGAACAGTAGATCCCTTAAGTCCAATACACTGTACTTGCTGGGAACAGACGGCAGTGCTATTTGTCCTGTGTATGGCAAAGGCATTGCAATAGTGACTATTCTTACCATAAAACAACTCTTGCTCATAGGACCAGAAACTTCATGTGAATCAACTCCATTTAGGACTGGGAAACAAACGCTAGCTCGCCTTACAAGAAACACACTCTGCTTTAGAGAAGAGAGCACTCTTCTACTCTACTGTGTTCCTATAGGGCCAGAAGAGTGAGCTTGCTCAGAACAAAAGAACTGTGCTTCCTACACACGGGCCATATCTAGTTCAATTCTGCTTAGGAAACTGACAAGAACAGTAGCTCCTCTTCAGTCCCATACACTGTACTTGCTGGGAACAGACGCCAGTGCTATTTGCACTGTGTATGGAAATGGGAGCGCAATAGGGACTTTCCTTACCAGAAAACAACTCTTGCTCATAGGACGAGAAAGTGCATGTGATTAAACTCCATTTAGGACTGGGAAACAAACACTAGCTCGCCTTACAAGAAAGACTCTCTGATTTGAGAAAAGAGCACTATTCTACTCTACTGTGTTTCCTATGGGGTTTGAACAGTGAGCTTGCTCAGAACAAAAGAACTGTGCTTCCTACACACATGGGCCATATCTAGTTCAACTCTGCTTAGGAAACTGAAAAGAATAGTAGATCCCCTTCAGTCCAATACACTGTACTTGCTGGGAACAGACGCGAGTGCTATTTGCACTGTGTAGGGCAATTGGAGCACAATAGTGACTCGTCTTACCAGAAAACAACTCTTGCTCATAGGACAAAAAACTGCATGTGACTCAACTCCATTTAGGACTGGGAAACAAACGCTAGCTCGCCCTACAAGAAACACAGTCTGCTTTTGAGAAAAGAGCACTCTTCTACTCTACTGTGTTTCCTATGGGGTCCAAAGAGTGAGCTTGCTCAGAACAAAAAAAATTGTGCTTCCTACACACAGGGCCATATCTAGTTCAAGTCTGCTTAGGAACCTGACAAGAACAGTAGATCCTCTTCAGTCCAATACACTGTACTTGCTGGCAACAGATGCCAGTGCTATTTGTCCTGTGTATAACAATGGCAGAGCAATAGTGACTTTCCTTACCAGAAAACATCTCTTGCTCATAGTACCAGAAACTGCATGGGATTCAACTCCATTTAGGACTCGGAAACACACGCTAGCTCGCCTTTCAAGAAAAACACTCTGCTTTAGAGAAAAGAGCACTCTTCTAGTATACTGTGTTTCCTATGGGGTCCAAACAGTGAGCTTGCTCAGAACAAAAGAACTGTGCTTCCTACACACACGAACCATATGTAGTTCAACTCTGCTTAGGAACCTGACAAGAACAGTAGCTCCTCTTCAGTCCAACACTGTACTTGCTGGGAACAGACGCGAGTGCAATTTGCACTGTGTATGGCAATGAGAGCTCAATAGTGACATTCCGTACCAGAAAACAACTCTTGTACGTAGGACCAGAAACTGCATCTGTTTCAACTCTATTTAGGACTGGGAAACAAACGCTAGCTCGCCTTACAAGAAACACACTCTGCTTTAGAGAAAAGAGCACTCTTCTTCTCTACTGTGTCTCATATTGGGTCCGAACAGTGAGCTTGCTCAGAACAAAAGAACTGTGCTTCCTACACACACGGGCAATATCTAGTTCAACTCTGATAAGGAAACTGACAAGAACAGTAGCTCCTCTTCAGTCCAATACACTGTACTTGCTGGCAACAGATGCCAGTGCTATTTGTACTGTGTATGGCAATGGGAGTGCAATAGTGACTTTCCTTACCAGAAAACAACTCTTGCTCGTAGGACCAGAAACTGCATGTG
Source organism: Peromyscus eremicus (assembly GCF_949786415.1). NCBI lineage: Eukaryota > Metazoa > Chordata > Mammalia > Rodentia > Cricetidae > Peromyscus > Peromyscus eremicus. Next base: position 247,931 of record NW_026734691.1, on the reverse strand, counting down.
ATTCAACTCCATTTAGGACTGGGAAACAAACGCTACCTCGCCTTAGAGAAAACACGCTCTGCTTTTGAGAAAAGAGCACTCATCTACTCTACTGTGTTTCCTATGGGTTCCGAACAGTTAGCTTGCTCAGAACAAAAGAACTGTGCTTCCTACACACATGGGACATATCTAGTTCAACTCTGCTTAGGAAACGGACAAGAACAGTAGCTCCTCTTCAGTCCGATACACTGTACTTGCTGGGATCACACGCGAGTGCTATTGCACTGTGTATGGCAATGGGAGCACAATAGTGACTTTCCTTACCAGAAAACAACTCTTGCTCGTAGGACCAGAAACTTCATGGGATTCAACTCCATTTAGGACTGGGAAAAAAACGCTAGCTTGCCTTACAAGAAAAACACTCTGCTTTTGAGAAAAGAGCACTCTTCTACTCTACTGTGTTTCCTATAGGGCCAGAACAGTGAGCTTGCTCAGAACATAATAACTGTGCTTCCTACACACACGGGCCATATCTAGTTCAACTCTGCTTAGGAACCTGACAAGAACAGTAGATCCCTTAAGTGCAATACACTGTACTTGCTGGGAACAGACGGCAGTGCTATTTGTCCTGTGTATGGCAAAGGCAGTGCAATAGTGACTATTCTTACCATAAAACAACTCTTGCTCGTAAGACCAGAAACTGCATGTGATTCAACTCCATTTAGGACTCGGAAACAAATGCTAGCTCGCCTTACAAGAAACACACTCTGCTTTAGAGAAGAGAGCACTCTTCTACTCTACTGTGTTCCTATAGGGCCAGAAGAGTGAGCTTGCTCAGAACAAAAGAACTGTGCTTCCTACACACGGGCCATATCTAGTTCAACTCTGCTTAGGAAACTGACAAGAACAGTAGCTCCTCTTCAGTCCCATACACTGTACTTGCTGGGAACAGACGGGAGTGCTATTTGCACTGTGTGGCAATGGGAGCGCAATAGGGACTTTAATTATCAGAAAACATCTCTTGCTCATAGGACCAGAAAGTGCATGTGATTAAACTCCATTTAGGACTGGGGAAACAAACACTAGCTCGCCTTACAAGAAAGACTCTCTGATTTTGCGAAAAGAGCACTATTCTACTCTACTGTGTTTCCTATGGGGTCCAAACAATGAGCTTGCTCAGAACAAAACAACTGTGCTTCCTACACACATGGGCCATAACTAGTTCAACTCTGCTTAGGAAACTGAAAAGAACAGTAGATGCTCTTCAGTCCAATACACTGTACTTGCTGGGAACAGACGCGAGTGCTATTTGCACTGTGTAGGGCAATTAGAGCACAATAGTGACTCGTCTTACCAGAAAACAACTCTTGCTCATAGGACAAAAAACTGCATGTGACTCAACTCCATTTAGGACTGGGAAACAAACGCTAGCTCGCCTTACAAGAAACACAGTCTGCTTTTGAGAAAAGAGCACTCTTCTACTCTACTGTGTTTCCTATGGGGTCCGAACAGTGAGCTTGTTCAGAACAAAAAAAACTGTGCTTCCTACACACAGGGCCATATCTAGTTCAAGTCTGTTTAGGAACCTGACAAGAACAGTAGATCCTCTTCAGTCCAATACACTGTACTTGCTGGCAACAGATGCCGGTGCTATTTGTCCTGTGTATAACAATGGCAGCGCAATAGTGACTTTCCTTACCAGAAAACATCTCTTGCTCATAGTACCAGAAACTGCATGGGATTCAACTACATTTAGGACTCGGAAACAAACGCTAGCTCGCCTTTCAAGAAAAACACTCTGCTTTAGAGAAAAGAGCACTCTTCTAGTCTACTGTGTTTCCTATGGGGTCCAAACAGTGAGCTTGCTCAGAACAAAAGAACTGTGCTTCCTACACACACGAACCATATGTAGTTCAATTCTGCTTAGGAACCTGACAAGAACAGTAGCTCCTCTTCAGTCCAACACTGTACTTGCTGGGAACAGACGCGAGTGCAATTTGCACTGTGTATGGCAATGGGAGCTCAATAGTGACATTCCTTACCAGAAAACAACTCTTGTACGTAGGAAAGGAAACTGCATGTGTTTCAACTCCATTTAGGACTGGGAAACAAACGCTAGCTCGCCTTACAAGAAACACACTCTGCTTTAGAGAAAAGAGCACTGTTCTTCTCTACTGTGTCTCATATTGGTTCCGAACAGTGAGCTTGCTCAGAACAAAAGAACTGTGCTTCCTACACACACGGGCAATATCTAGATCAACTCTGCTTAGGAAGCTGACAAGAACAGTAGCTCCTCTTCAGTCCAATACACTGTACTTGCTGGCAACAGACGCCAGTGCTATTTGTACTGCGTATGGCAATGGGAGCGCAATAGTGACTTTCCTTACCAGAAAACAACTCTTGCTCGTAGGACCAGAAACTGCATGGGATTCAACTCCATTTAGGACTGGGAAAAAAAACGCTAGCTTGCCTTACAAGAAACACACTCTGCTTTTGAGAAAAGAGCACTCTTCTACTCTACTGTGTTTCCTATAGGGCCAGAACAGTGAGCTTGCTCAGAACATAATAACTGTGCTTCCTACACACACGGGCCATATCTAGTTCAACTCTGCTTAGGAACCTGACAAGAACAGTAGATCCTCTTAAGTCCAATACACAGTACTTGCTGGGAACAGACGCCAGTGCTATTTGTCCTGTGTATGGCAAAGGCAGTGCAATAGTGACTATTCTTACCATAAAACAACTCTTGCTCATAGGACCAGAAACTTCATGTGAATCAACTCCATTTAGGACTGGGAAACAAACGCTAGCTCGCCTTACAAGAAACACACTCTGCTTTAGAGAAGAGAGCACTCTTCTACTCTACTGTGTTCCTATAGGGCCAGAAGAGTGAGCTTGCTCAGAACAAAAGAACTGTGCTTCCTACACACGGGCCATATCTAGTTCAATTCTGCTTAGGAAACTGACAAGAACAGTAGCTCCTCTTCAGTCCCATACACTGTACTTGCTGGGAACAGACGGGAGTGCTATTTGCACTGTGTATGGAAATGGGAGCGCAATAGGGACTTTCCTTACCAGAAAACAACTCTTGCTCATAGGACGAGAAAGTGCATGTGATTAAACTCCATTTAGGACTGGGAAACAAACACTAGCTCGCCTTACAAGAAAGACTCTCTGATTTTGAGAAAAGAGCACTATTCTACTCTACTGTGTTTCCTATGGGGTTTGAACAGTGAGCTTGCTCAGAACAAAACAACTGTGCTTCCTACACACATGGGCCATATCTAGTTCAACTCTGCTTAGGAAACTGAAAAGAATAGTAGATCCCCTTCAGTCCAATACACTGTACTTGCTGGAAACAGACGCGAGTGCTATTTGCACTGTGTAGGGCAATTGGAGCACAATAGTGACTCGTCTTACCAGAAAACAACTCTTGCTCATAGGACAAAAAACTGCATGTGACTCAACTCCATTTAGGACTGGGAAACAAACGCCAGCTCGCCTTACAAGAAACACAGTCTGCTTTTGAGAAAAGAGCACTCTTCTACTCTACTGTGTTTCCTATGGGGTCCAAACAGTGAGCTTGCTCAGAACAAAAAAAATTGTGCTTCCTACACACAGGGCCATATCTAGTTCAAGTCTGCTTAGGAACCTGACAAGAACAGTAGATCCTCTTCAGTCCAATACACTGTACTTGCTGGCAACAGATGCCAGTGCTATTTGTCCTGTGTATAACAATGGCAGCGCAATAGTGACTTTCCTTACCAGAAAACATCTCTTGCTCATAGTACCAGAAACTGCATGGGATTCAACTCCATTTAGGACTCGGAAACACACGCTAGCTCGCCTTTCAAGAAAAACACTCTGCTTTAGAGAAAAGAGCACTCTTCTAGTATACTGTGTTTCCTATGGGGTCCAAACAGTGAGCTTGCTCAGAACAAAAGAACTGTGCTTCCTACACACACGAACCATATGTAGTTCAACTCTGCTTAGGAACCTGACAAGAACAGTAGCTCCTCTTCAGTCCAACACTGTACTTGCTGGGAACAGACGCGAGTGATATTTGCACTGTGTATGGCAATGAGAGCTCAATAGTGACATTCCTTACCAGAAAACAACTCTTGTACGTAGGACCAGAAACTGCATCTGTTTCAACTCCATTTAGGACTGGGAAACAAACGCTAGCTCGCCTTACAAGAAACACACTCTGCTTTAGAGAAAAGAGCACTCTTCTTCTCTACTGTGTCTCATATTGGTTCCGAACAGTGAGCTTGCTCAGAACAAAAGAACTGTGCTTCCTACACACACGGGCAATATCTAGTTCAACTCTGATAAGGAAACTGACAAGAACAGTAGCTCCTCTTCAGTCCAATACACTGTACTTGCTGGCAACAGATGCCAGTGCTATTTGTACTGTGTATGGCAATGGGAGTGCAATAGTGACTTTCCTTACCAGAAAACAACTCTTGCTCGTAGGACCAGAAACTGCATGTGATTCAACTCCATTTAAGACTGGGAAACAAACGCTACCTCGCCTTAGAGGAAACACACTCTGCTTTTGAGAAAAGAGCACTCATCTACTCTACTGTGTTTCCTATGGGTTCCGAACAGTTAGCTTGCTCAGAACAAAAGAACTGTGCTTCCTACACACATGGGACATATCTAGTTCAACTCTGCTTAGGAAACGGACAAGAACAGTAGCTCCTCTTCAGTCCGATACACTGTACTTGCTGGGATCACACGCGAGTGCTATTGCACTGTGTATGGCAATGGGAGCACAATAGTGACTTTCCTTACCAGAAAACAACTCTTGCTCGTAGGACCAGAAACTTCATGGGATTCAACTCCATTTAGGACTGGGAAAAAAACGCTAGCTTGCCTTACAAGAAAAACACTCTGCTTTTGAGAAAAGAGCACTCTTCTACTCTACTGTGTTTCCTATAGGGCCAGAACAGTGAGCTTGCTCAGAACATAATAACTGTGCTTCCTACACACACGGGCCATATCTAGTTCAACTCTGCTTAGGAACCTGACAAGAACAGCAGATCCCTTAAGTGCAATACACTGTACTTGCTGGGAACAGACGGCAGTGCTATTTGTCCTGTGTATGGCAAAGGCAGTGCAATAGTGACTATTCTTACCATAAAACAACTCTTGCTCATAGGACCAGAAACTTCATGTGATTCAACTCCATTTAGGACTGTGAAACAAACGCTAGCTCGCCTTACAAGAAACACACTCTGCTTTAGAGAAGAGAGCACTCTTCTACTCTACTGTGTTCCTATAGGGCCAGAAGAGTGAGGTTGCTCAGAACAAAAGAACTGTGCTTCCTACACACGGGCCATATCTAGTTCAACTCTGCTTAGGAAACTGACAAGAACAGTAGCTCCTCTTCAGTCCCATACACTGTACTTGCTGGGAACAGACGGGAGTGCTATTTGCACTGTGTGGCAATGGGAGCGCAATAGGGACTTTAATTATCAGAAAACATCTCTTGCTCATAGGACCAGAAAGTGCATGTGATTAAACTCCATTTAGGACTGGAAAACAAACACTAGCTCGCCTTACAAGAAAGACTCTCTGATTTGGAGAAAAGAGCACTATTCTACTCTACTGTGTTTCCTCTGGGGTCCAAACAATGAGCTTGCTCAGAACAAAACAACTGTGCTTCCTACATACATGGGCCATAACTAGTTCAACTCTGCTTAGGAAACTGAAAAGAACAGTAGATGCTCTTCAGTCCAATACACTGTACTTGCTGGGAACAGACGCGAGTGCTATTTGCACTGTGTAGGGCAATTAGAGCACAATAGTGACTCGTCTTACCAGAAAACAACTCTTGCTCATAGGACAAAAAACTGCATGTGACTCAACTCCATTTAGGACTGGGAAACAAATGCTAGCTCGCCTTACAAGAAACACAGTCTGCTTTTGAGAAAAGAGCACTCTTCTACTCTACTGTGTTTCCTATGGGGTCCAAACAGTGAGCTTGCTCAGAACAAAAGAACTGTGCTTCCTACACACACGAACCATATGTAGTTCAACTCTGCTTAGGAACCTGACAAGAACAGTAGCTCCTCTTCAGTCCAACACTGTACTTGCTGGGAACAGACGCGAGTGCTATTTGCACTGTGTATGGCAATGGGAGCTCAATAGTGACATTCCTTACCAGAAAACAACTCTTGTACGTAGGACCAGAAACTGCATGTGTTTCAACTCCATTTAGGACTGGGAAACAAACGCTAGCTCACCTTACAAGAAACACACTCTGCTTTAGAGAAAAGAGCACTCTTCTTCTCTACTGTGTCTCATATTGGTTCCGAACAGTGAGCTTGCTCAGAACAAAAGAACTGTGCTTCCTACACACACGGGCAATATCTAGTTCAACTCTGCTTAGGAAACTGACAAGAACAGTAGCTCCTCTTCAGTCCAATACACTGTACTTGCTGGCAACAGACGCCAGTGCTATTTGTACTGCATATGGCAATGGGAGCGCAATAGTGACTTTCCTTACCAGAAAACAACTCTTGCTCGTAGGACCAGAAACTGCATGGGATTCAACTCCATTTAGGACTGGGAAAAAAACGCTAGCTTGCCTTACAAGAAAAACACTCTGCTTTTGAGAAAAGAGCACTCTTCTACTCTACTGTGTTTCCTATAGGGCCAGAACAGTGAGCTTGCTCAGAACATAATAACTGTGCTTCCTACACACACGGGCCATATCTAGTTCAACTCTGCTTAGGAACCTGACAAGAACAGTAGATCCTCTTAAGTCCAATACACTGTACTTGCTGGGAACAGACGCCAGTGCTATTTGTCCTGTGTATGGCAAAGGAAGTGCAATAGTGACTATTCTTACCATAAAACAACTCTTGCTCATAGGACCAGAAACTTCATGTGAATCAACTCCATTTAGGACTGGGAAACAAACGCTAGCTCGCCTTACAAGAAACACACTCTGCTTTAGAGAAAAGAGCACTCTTCTTCTCTACTGTGTCTCATATTGGGTCCGAACAGTGAGCTTGCTCAGAACAAAAGAACTGTGCTTCCTACACACACGGGCAGTATCTAGTTCAACTCTGATAAGGAAACTGACAAGAACAGTAGCTCCTCTTCAGTCCAATACACTGTACTTGCTGGCAACAGATGCCAGTGCTATTTGTACTGCTTATGACAATGGGAGTGCAATAGTGACTCTTCTTACCAGAAAACAACTCTTGCTCATAGGACCAGAAACTGCATGGGATTCAACTCCATTTAGGACTGGGAAACAAACACTAGCTCGCCTTATAAGAAACACACTCTGCTTTTGAGAAAAGAGCACTCTTCTACTCTACTGTGTTTCCTATGGGGTCTGAACAGTAAGCTTGCTCAGAACAAAAGAACTGTGCTTCCTACACACACGGGCCATATCTAGTTCAACTCTGCTTAGGAAACTGACAAGAACAGTAGATCCTCTTCAGTCCAATACACTGTACATGCTGGGAACAGACACGAGTGCTATTTGCACTATGTATGACAATGTGAGTGCAATAGTGACTCTTCTTACCAGAAAACTACTCTTGCTCATAGAACCAGAAACTGCATGTGATTCATCGCCATTTAGGACTGGGAAACAAACGCTAGCTCGCCTTACAAGAAACACACTCTGCTTTTGAGAAAAGATCACTCATCTACTCTACTGTGTTTCCTAAAGGGCCAGAACAGTGAGCTTGCTCAGAACAAAAGAACTGTGCTTCCTACACACGGGCCATATATATTTCAATTCATCTTAGCAAACTGACAAGAACAGTAGATCCTCTTCAGTCCAATACACTGTACATGCTGGGAACAGACGCCTGTGCTATTTGCCCTGTGTATGACAAAGGGAGCACAATAGTGACTCTTCTTACCAGAAAACCACTCTTGCTCGTAGGACCACAAACTGCATGTGATTCAACTCCATTTAGGACTGTGAAACAAACGCTAGCTCGCCTTACAAGAAACACTCTCTGCTTTTGAGAAAAGAGTACTCTTCTACTGTTCTGTGTTTCCTATAGGGCCAGAACAGTGAGCTTGCTCAGAACAAAAGAACTGTGCTTCCTACACACACGGGAAATATCTAGTTCAACTCTGCTTAGGAAACTGACAAGAACAGTAGCTCCTCTTCAGTCCAATACACTGTACTTGCTGGGAACAGATGCGTGTGCTATTTGCACTGTGTATGGCAAAGGGAGCACAATAGTGACTCTTCTTATCAGAAAACAACTCTGGCTCGTAGGACCAGAAACTGCATGGGATTCAACTCCATTTCTGTCTGGGAAACAAACGCTAGCTTTCTTTAAAAGAAACACACTCTGCTTTTGAGAAAAGAGCACTCTTCTACTCTACTGTGTTTCCTATAGGGCCAGAACAGTGAGCTTGCTCAGAAAAAAAGAACTGTGCTTCCTACACACACGGGCCATATCTAGTTCAACTCTCCTTAGGAAACTGACAAGAACAGTAGATCCTCTTCAGTCCAATACACTGTACATGTTGTGAACAGACGCCAGTGCTTTTTGCCCTGTGTAAGTCAATGGGAGTACAATAGTGACTCTTCTTACCAGAAAACAACTCTTGCTCGAAGGACCAGAAACTGCATGTGATTCAACTCCATTTAGGACTGTGAAACAAATGCTAGCTCGCCTTACAAGAAACACATTCTGCTTTTGAGAAAAGAGCACACTTCTACTCTACTGTGTTTCCTATGAGGTCCGAACAGTGAGCTGGCTCTGAACAAAAGAACTGTTCTTCCTACACACAGGGCCATATCTAGTTCAATTCTACTTAGGAAACTGACAAGAACAGTAGATCCTCTTCAGTCCAATACACTGTACATGCTGGGAACAGATGCCAGTGCTATTTGCCCTGTGTATGACAATGGGAGCACAATAGTGACTCTTCTTAGCAGAAAAAAATCTTGCTCGTAGGACCAGAAACTTCATGTGATTCAACTCCATTTAGGACTGGGAAACAAACGCTAGCTCGCCTTACAAGAAACACACTCTGCTTTTGAGAAAAGGGCACTCTTCTACTCTACTGTGTTTCCTATGGTGTCTGAACAGTGAGCTTGCTCAGAACAAAAGAACTGTGCTTCCTACACACACGGCCATATCTAGTTCAATTCTGCTTAGGAAACTGACAAGAACAGTAGATCCACTTCAGTCAAATACACTGTACATGCTGGGAATAGACGCCAGTGCTATTTGCCCTGTGTATGACAATTTGAGCGCAATAGTGACTCTTCTTACCAGAAAACAACTCTTGCTCATAGGACCAGAAACTGCATGGGATTCAACTCCATTTAGGACTGGGAAACAAACACTAGCTCGCCTTAAAAGAAACACACTCTGCTTTTGAGAAAAGAGCACTCTACTACTCTACTGTGTTTCCTATGGGGTCTGAACAGTAAGCTTGCTCAGAACAAAAGAACTGTACTTCCTACACACACGGGCCATATCTAGTTCAAATCTGCTTAGGAAACTGACAAGAACAGTAGATCCTCTTCAGTCCAATACACTGTACATGCTGGGAACAGACACGAGTGCTATTTGCACTATGTATGACAATGTGAGCGCAATAGTGACTCTTCTTACCAGAAAACTACTCTTGCTCATAGAACCAGAAACTGCATGTGATTCAACGCCATTTAGGACTGGGAAACAAACGCTAGCTCGCCTTACAAGAAACACACTCTGCTTTTGAGAAAAGATCACTCATCTACTCTACTGTGTTTCCTATAGGGCCAGAACAGTGAGCTTGCTCAGAACAAAAAAACTGTGCTTCCTACACACGGCCATATCTATTTCAATTCTGCTTAGCAAACTGACAAGAACAGTAGATCCTCTACAGTCCAATTCACTGTACATGCTGGGAACAGACGCCAGTGCTATTTGCCCTGTGTATGACAAAGGGAGCACAATAGTGACTCTTCTTACCAGAAAAAAACTCTTGCTCGTAGGACCACAAACTTCATGTGATTCAACTCCATTTAAGACTGGGAAACAAACGCTAGCTCGCCTTACAAGAAACACTCTCTGCTTTAGAGAAAAGAGTACTCTTCTACTGTTCTGTGTTTCCTATAGGGCCAGAACAGTGAGCTTGCTCAGAACAAAAGAACTGTGCTTCCTACACACACGGGCAATATCTAGTTCAATTCTGCTTAGGAAACTGACAAGAACACTAGCTCCTCTTCAGTCCAATACACTGTACTTGCTGGCAACAGACGCCAGTGCTATTTGTACTGCACATGGCAATGGGAGCACAATAGTGACTTTCCTTACCAGAAAATAACTCTTGCTCCTGGGACCAACTACTGCATGTGATTCAACTCCATTTAGGACTGTGAAACAAATGCTAGCTCGCCTTACAAGAAACACATTCTGCTTTTGAGAAAAGAGCACTCTTCTACTCTACTGTGTTTCCTATGAGGTCCGAACAGTGAGCTTGCTCTGAACAAAAGAACTGTGCTTCCTACACACACGGCCATATCTAGTTCAATTCTAATAGGAAACTGACAAGAACAGTAGATCCTCTTCAGTCCAATACACTGTACATGCTGGGAACAGATGCCAGTGCTATTTGCCCTGTGTATGACAATGGGAGCACAATAGTGACTCTTCTTAGCAGAAAAAACTCTTGCTCGTAGGACCAGAAACTTCATGTGATTCAACTCCATTTAGGACTGGGAAACAAACGCTAGTTCGCCTTACAAGAAACACACTCTGCTTTTGAGAAAAGGGCACTCTTCTACTCTACTGTGTTTCCTATGGGGTCCGAACAGTGAGCTTGCTCAGAACAAAAGAACTGTGCTTCCTACACACACGGCCATAACTAGTTCAATTCTGCTTAGGAAACTGACAAGAACAGTAGCGCCTCTTCAGTCCAATACATTGTACTTGCTGGGAACAGACACGAGTGCTATTTGCCCTGTGTATGGCAATGGGAGCGCAATAGTGACTCTTCTTACCAGAAAACAACTCTTGCTCGTAGGACCAGAAAGTGCATTTAATTCAACTGCATTTAGGACTGGGAAACAAATGCTAGCTTGCCTTACAAGAAACACACTCTGCTTCTGAGAAAAGAGCACTCATCTACTCTACTGTGTTTCATATAGGGCCAGAACAGTGAGCTTGCTCAGAACAAAAAAAACTGTGCTTCCTACACACACGGCCATATCTAGTTCAAGTCTGCTTAGGAACCTGACAAGAACAGTAGATCCTCTTCAGTCCAATACGCTGTACTTGCTGGCAACAGACGCCAGTGCTATTTGTCCTGTGTATGGCAATGGCACCGCAATAGTGACTTTCCTTACCAGAAAAAAAACTCTTGCTCATAGTACCAGAAACTGCATGGGATTCAACTAAATTTAGGCCTGGGAAACAAACGCTAGCTCGCCTTACAAGAAAAACACTCTGGTTTAGAGAAAAGAGCACTATTCTAGTCTACTGTGTTTCCTATGGGGTCCAAAAAGTAAGCTTGCTCAAAACAAAAGAACTGTGCTTCGTACACACACGGATCATATGCAGTTCAACTCTGCTTAGGAAACTGACAAGAACAGTAGCTCCTATTCAGTCCAATACACTGTACTTGCTGGGAACAGACGCGAGTGCTATTTGCACTGTGGATGGCAATGGGAGCATAATAGTGACTTTCCTTACCAGAAAACAACTCTTGATCATAGGACCAGAAACTGCATGTGATTCAAATCCTTTTCTGATTGGGAAACAAACACTAGCTTGCCTTACAAGAAAGACTCTCTGATTTTGAGAAAAGAGCACTATTCTACTCTACTGTGTTTCCTATGGGGTCCAAACAATGAGCTTGCTCAGAACAAAACAACTGTGCTTCCTACACACACGGGCCATAACTAGTTCAACTCTGCTTAGGAAACTGAAAAGAACAGTAGCTCTTCTTCAGTCCAACACTGTACTTGCTGGGAACAGACGCGAGTGCTATTTGCACTGTGTATGGCAATGGGAGCTCAATAGTGACATTCCTTACCAGAAAACAACTCTTGTACGTAGGACCAGAAACTGCATGTGTTTCAACTCCATTTAGGACTGGGAAACAAACGCTAGCTCGCATTACAAGAAACACACTCTGCTTTAGAGAAAAGAGCACCACTCTTCTTCTCTACTGTGTCTCATATTGGGTCCGAACAGTGAGCTTGCTCAGAACAAAAGAACTGTGCTTCCTACACACACTGGCAATATCTAGTTCAACTCTGCTTAGGAAACTGACAAGAACAGTAGCTCCTCTTCAGTCCAATACACTGTACTTGCTGGCAACAGACGCCAGTGCTATTTGTACTGCGTATGGCAATGGGAGCACAATAGTGACTTTCCTTACCAGAAAACAACTCTTGCTCCTGGAACCAACAACTGCATGTGATTCAACTCCATTTAGGACTGGGAAAAAAACGCTAGCTTGCCTTACAAGAAACACACTCTGCTTTTGAGAAAAGAGCACTCTTCTACTCTACTGTGTTTCCTATAGGGCCAGAACAGTGAGCTTGCTCAGAACATAATAACTGTGCTTCCTACACACACGGGCCATATCTAGTTCAACTCTGCTTAGGAAACTGACAAGAACAGTAGATCCTCTCAGTCCAATACACTGTACTTGCTGGGAACAGACGCTAGTGCTATTTGCCCTGTGTATGGCAAAGGCAGTGCAATAGTGACTATTCTTACCATAAAACAACTCTTGATCATAGGACCAGAAACTTCATATTAATCAACTCCATTTAGGACTGGGAAACAAACGCTAGCTCGCCTTACAAGAAACACACTCTGCTTTAGAGAAGAGAGCACTCTTCTACTCTACTGTGTTTCCTATAGGGCCAGAACAGTGAGCTTGCTCAGAAAAATAGAACTGTGCTTCCTACACACACGGGACATATCTAGTTTAACTCTCCTTAGGAAACTGACAAGAACAGTAGATCCTCTTCAGTCCAATACACTGTACATGCTGGGAACAGATGCCAGTGCTATTTGCCCTGTGTATGACAATGGGAGCGCAATAGTGACTCTTCTTAGCAGAAAAAACTCTTGCTCGTAGGACCAGAAACTTCATGTGATTCAACTCCATTTAGGACTGGGAAACAAACGCTAGCTCGCCTTACAAGAAACACACTCTGCTTTTGAGAAATGGGCACTCTTCTACTCTACTGTGTTTCCTATGGGGTCCGAACAGTGAGCTTGATCAGAACAAAAGAACTGTGCTTCCTACACACACGGCCATATCTAGTTCAATTCTGCTTAGGAAACTGACAAGAACAGTAGATCCTCTTCAGTCCAATACACTGTACATGCTGGGAACAGATGGCAGTGCTATTTGCCCTGTGAATGACAATGGGAACGCAATAGTGACTCTTCTTACCAGAAAACAACTCTTGCTCCTAGGACCAGAAACTGCATGTGTTTCAACTCCATTTAGGATTGGGAAACAAACGCTAGCTCGCCTTACAAGAAACACACTCTGCTTTTGAGAAAAGAGCACTCTTCTACTCTACTGTGTTTCCTATAGGGCCAGAACATTGAACTTCCTCAGAACAAAAGAACTGTGCTTCCTTCACACATGGACATATCTATTTCAATTCTGCTTATGAAACTGACAAGAACTGTAGATCCTCTTCAGTCCAATACACTGTACATGCTGGGAACAGACACCAGTGCTATTTGCCCTGTGTATGACAAAGGCCACAATAGTGACTCTTCTTACCAGAAAACAACTCTTGCTCATAGGACCACAAACTGCATGTGATTCAACTCCATTTAGGACTGGGAAACAAACGCTAGCTCGCCTTACAAGAAACACACTCTGCTTTTGAGAAAAGAGCACTCTTCTACTCTACTGTGTTTCCTATGGGGTTTGAACAGTGAGCTTCCTCAGAAGAAAAGAACTGCTTCCTACACACACGGCCATATCTAGTTCAATTCTGGTTAGCCAACTGACAAGAACAGTAGCTCCTCTTCAGTCCAATACACTGTAGTTGCTGGCATAAGACACGAGTGCTATTTGCACTGTGTATGGCAATGGGAGCGCAACAGTGACTTTCCTTACCAGAAAACAACTCTTGCTCGTGGGACCAACAACTGCATGTGATTCAACTCCATTTGCGACTGGGAAACAAACACTAGCTCGCCTTAAAAGAAACACACTCTGCTTTTGAGAAAAGAGCACTCTTCTTCTCTACTGTGTTTCCTATGTGGTCTGAACAGTAAGCTTGCTCAGAACAAAAGAACTGTGCTTCCTACACACACGGGCCATATCTAGTTCAACTCTGCTTAGCATACTGACAAGAACAGTAGATCCTCCTCAGTCCAATACACTGTACATGCTGGGAACATACGCCAGTGCTATTTGCCCTGTTAATGACAATGGGTACGCAATAGTGACTCTTCTTACCAGAGAACAACTCTTGACCATAGGACCAGAAACTGCATGTGTTTCAACTCCATTTAGGACTGGGAAACAAACGGTAGCTCGCCTTACAAGAAACACACTCTGCTTTTGAGAAAAGAGCACTCTTCTACTCTACTGTGTTTACAATGGGGTCCGAACAGTGAGCTTGCTCAGAACAAAAGAACTGTGCTTCCTACACACACGGCCATATCTAGTTCAATTCTGCTTAGCATACTGACAAGAACAGTAGATCTTCTTCAGTCCAATACACTGTACATGCTGGGAACAGTCGCCAGTGCTATTTGCCCTGTGTATGACAATGGGAGCGCAATAGTTACTCTTCTTACAAGAAAACAACTCTTGCTCGAAAAACCAGAAACTGCATGTGATTCAACTCCATTTAGGACTGTGAAAAAAAAGCTAGGTCGCCTTACAAGAAACACACTCTGTTTTTGAGAAAAGAGCACTCTTCTACTCTATTGTGTTTCCTATAGGGCCAGAACAGTGAGCTTGCTCAGAAAAAAGGAACTGTGCTTCCTACACACACGGCTATATCTAGTTCAACTCTGCTTAGGAAACTGACAAGTACAATAGATCCTCTTCAGTCCAATACAGTGTACAGGCTGGGAATAGACGCCAGTGCTATTTGCCCTGTGTATGACAATGGGAGCACAGTAGTGACTCTTCTTTCCAGAAAACTACTCTTGCTCTTAGGACCAGAAACTGCATGTGATTCAACACCATTTAGGACTGGGAAACAAATGGTAGCTCGCCTTACAAGAAACACACTCTGCTTTTGAGAAAAGAGCACTCTTCTACTCTACTGTGTTTCCTATTGGGTCCGAACAGTGAGCTTGCTCAGAACAAAAGAACTGTGCTTCCTACACACACGGGCCATATCTAGTTCAACTCTGCTTAGGAAACTGACAAGAACAGTAGCTTCTCTTCAGTCCAATACACTGTTCTTGCTGGCAACAGACGCGAGTGCTATTTGTACTGTGTATGGCAATGGGAGCACAATACTGACTTTTCTTACCAGAAAACAACTCTTGCTCGTGAGACCAAAAGCTGCATGTGATTCAACTCCATTTAGGTCTGGGAAACAAACGCTAGCTCTCCTTACAAGAAACACACTCTGCTTTTGAGAAAAGAGCACTCTTCTACTCTACTGTGTTTCCTTTGAGGTCTGAACAGTGAGCTTGCTCTGAACAAAGGAACTGTGCTTCCTACACACACGGCCATATCTAGTTCAATTCTACTTAGGAAACTGACAAGAACAGTAGATGCTCTTAAGTCCAATACACTGTACATGCTGGGAACATACGCCAGTGCTATTTGCCCTGTGTAGGACAAAGGGAGCGCAAAAGTGACTCTTCTTACCAGAAAACGACTCTTGCTCGTAGGACCAGAAACTGCATGGGATTCCACTCCATTTAGGACTGGGAAACAAACGCTAGCTCGCCGTACAAGAAACACACTCTGCTTTTGAGAAAAGAGCACTCTTCTACTCTACTGTGTTTCCTATGGGGTTTGAACAGTGAGCTTCCTCAGAAAAAAAGAACTGTGCTTCCTACACACACGGGCCATATCTAGTTCAACTCTGCATAGGAAACTGAGAAGAACAGTAGCTCCTCTTCAGTCCAATACACTGTACTTACTGGCAACAGACGCGAGTGCTATTTGTACTGTGTATGGCAATGGGAGCGCAATAGTGACTTTCCTTATGAGAAAACAACTCTTGCTCCTGGGACCAACAACTGCATGTGATTCAACTCCATTTAGGACTGGGAAACAAATGCTAGCTCTCCTTACAAGAAACACACTCTGCTTTTGAGAAAAGAGCACTCTTCTACTCTACTGTGTTTCCTATACGGACGAAGAGTGAGCTTGCTCAGAACAAAAGAACTGTGCTTCCTACACACACGGGCCATATCTAGTTCAACTCTCCTTAGGAAACTGACAAGAACAGTAGATCTTCTTCCGTCCAATACACTGTACATGCTGGGAACAGACGCCAGGGCTATTTGCCCTGTGTATGTCAATGGGAGTGCAATAGTGACTCTTCTTACCAGAAAACAACTCTTGCTCGAGGAACCAAAAACTGCATGTGATTCAACTCCATTTAGGACTGTGAAACAAATACTAGCTCGCCTTACAAGAAACACACTCTGCTTTTGAGAAAAGAGCACTCTTCTACTCTACTGTGTTTCCTATTTGGTCTGAACAGTAAGCTTGCTCAGAACAAAAGAACTGTGCTTCTTACACACACGGGCCATATCTAGTTCAACTCTGCTTAGGAAACTGACAAGAACTTTAGACCCTCTTCAGTCCAATACACTGTACATGCTGGGAACAGACGCGAGTGCTAATTGCCCTGTGTATGACAATGGGAGCACAATAGTGACTCTTCTTACCAGAAAACTACTCTTGCTCATAGAACCAGAAACTGCATGTGATTCAACGACATTTAGGACTGGGAAACAAATGCTAGCTCGCATTACAAGAAACACACTCTGCTATTGAGAAAAGATCACTCTTCTACTCTACTGTGTTTCCTATAGGGCCAGAACAGTGAGCTTGCTCAGAAGAAAAGAACTGTGCTTCCTACACACACGGCCATATCTACTTCAATTCTGCTTATGAAACTGACAAGAACAGTAGCTCCTCTTCAGTCCAATACACTGTACATGCTGGGAACAGACGCCAGTGCTATTTGCCCTGTGTATGACAAAGGAGCACAATAGTGACTCTTCTTACCAGAAAACAACTCTTGCTCGTAGGACCACAAACTGCATGTGATTCAACTCCATTTAGGACTGGGAAACAAACGCTAGCTCGCCTTACAAGAAACACACTCTGCTTTTGAGAAAAGAGCACTCTTCTACTCTACTGTGTTTCCTATGGGGTTTGAACAGTGAGCTTCCTCAGAAGAAAAGAACTGTGCTTCCTATACACACTGCCATATCTAGTTCAATTCTGGTTAGCCAACTGACAAGAACAGTAGCTCCTCTTCAGTCTAATACACTGTAGTTGCTGGCAAAAGACACGAGTGCTATTTGCACTGTGTATGGCAATGGAAGCGCAATAGTGACTTTCCTTACCAGAAAACAACTCTTGCTCGTGGGACCAACAACTGCATGTGATTCAACTCCATTTGTGACTGGGAAACAAACACTAGTTCGCCTTAAAAGAAACACACTCTGCTTTTGAGAAAAGAGCACTCTTCTACTCTACTGTGTTTCCTATGTGGTCTGAACAGTAAGCTTGCTCAGAACAAAAGAACTGTGCTTCCTACACACACGGCCATATCTAGTTCAATTCTGGTTAGCCAACTGACAAGAACAGTAGATCCTCTTCAGTCCAATACACTGTACATGCTGGGAACAGACGCCAGTGCTATTTGCCCTGTGTATGACAAAGGGAGCACAATAGTGACTCTTCTTACCAGAAAACAACTCTTGCTCGTAGGACCACAAACTGCATGTGATTCAACTCCATTTAGGACTGGGAAACAAACGCTAGCTCGCCTTACAAGAAACACTCTCTGCTTTTGAGAAAAGAGTACTCTTCTACTGTTCTGTGTTTCCTTTAGGGCCAGAACAGTGAGCTTGCTCAGAACAAAAGAACTGTGCTTCCTACACACACGGGCTATATCTAGTTCAACTCTGCTTAGGAAACTGACAAGAACAGTAGATCCCCTTAAGTCCAATACACTGTACATGCTGGAACACACGCCAGTGCTATTTGCCCTGTGAATGACAATGGGAACGCAATAGTGACTCTTCTTACCAGAAAACAACTCTTGCTCATAGGACCAGAAACTGCATGTGATTCAACTCCATTTAGGACTGGGAAACAAACGCTAGCTCGCCTTACAAGAAACACACTCTGCTTTTGAGAAAAGAGCACTCTTCTACTCTACTGTGTTTTCTATGGGGTTTGAACAGTGAGCTTCCTCAGAAGAAAAGAACTGTGCTTCCTACACACACGGCCATATCTAGTTCAATTCTGCTTAGCCAACTGACAAGAACAGTAGATCCTCTTCAGTCCAATACACTGTACATGCTGGGAACAGTCACCAGTGCTATTTGCCCTGTGTATGAAAATGGGAGCACAATAGTGACTCTTCTTAGCAGAAAACAACTCTTACTCGTAGGACAAGAAACTGCATGTGATTCATCTCCATTTAGGTTTGGGAAATAAACGCTAGCTCGCCTTACAAGAAACACACTCTGCTTTTGAGAAAAGAGCACTCTTCTACTCTACTGTGTTTCCTATGTCGTCTGAACACTAAGCTTGCTCAGAACAAAAGAACTGTGCTTCCTAAACACACGGCCATATCTAGTTCAATTCTGGTTAGCCAACTGACAAGAACAGTAGATCCTCTTCAGTCCAATACACTGTACATACTGGGAACAGACGCCAGTGCTATTTGCCCTTTGTATGAAAATGGGAGCGCAATAGTGACTCTTCTTACCAGAAAACAACTCTTGCTCATAGGACCAGAAACTGCAAGGGATTCAACTCCATTTAGGACTGGGAAACAAACACTAGCTCGCCTTAAAAGAAACACACTCTGCTTTTGAGAAAAGAGCACTCTTCTACTCTACTGTGTTTCCTATGGGGTCTGAACAGTAAGCTTGCTCAGAACAAAAGAACTGTGCTTCCTACACACACGGGCCATATCTAGTTCAACACTGCTTTGGAAACTGACAAGAACAGTAGATCCTCTTCAGTCCAATACACTGTACATGCTGGGAACAGACACGAGTGCTATTTGCACTATGAATGACAATGTGAGCGTAATAGTGACTCTTCTTACCAGAAAACTACTCTTGCTCATAGAACCAGAAACTGCATGTGATTCAACGCCATTTAGGACTGGGAAACAAACGCTAGCTCGCCTTACAAGAAACACACTCTGCTTTTGAGAAAAGATCACTCATCTACTCTACTGTGTTTCCTATAGGGCCAGAACAGTGAGCTTGCTCAGAACAAAAGAACTGTGCTTCCTACACACGGCCATATCTATTTCAATTCTGCTTAGCAAACTGACAAGATCAGTAGATCCTCTTCAGTCCAATACACTGTACATGCTGGGAACAGACGCCAGTGCTATTTGCCCTGTGTTTGACAAAGGGAGCACAATAGTGACTCTTCTTACCAGAAAACAACTCTTGCTCGTAGGACCACAAACTGCATGTGATTCAACTCCATTTAGGACTGGGAAACAAACGCTAGCTCGCCTTACAAGAAACACTCTCTGCTTTTGAGAAAAGAGTACTCTTCTACTGTTCTGTGTTTCCTATAGGGCCAGAACAGTGAGCTTGCTCAGAACAAAAGAACTGTGCTTCCTACACACACGGGCTATATCTAGTTCAACTCTGCTTAGGAAACTGACAAGAACAGTAGATCCCCTTAAGTCCAATACACTGTACATGCTGGAACACACGCCAGTGCATTTGCCCTATGAATGACAATGGGAACGCAATAGTGACTCTTCTTACCAGAAAACAACTCTTGCTCGTAGGACCAGAAACTGCATGTGATTCAACTCCATTTAGGACTGGGAAACAAACGCTAGCTCGCCTTACAAGAAACACACTCTGCTTTTGAGAAAAGAGCACTCTTCTACTCTACTGTGTTTCCTATGGGGTTTGAACAGTGAGCTTCCTCAGAAGAAAAGAACTGTGCTTCCTACACACACGGCCATATCTAGTTCAATTCTGATTAGCCAACTGACAAGAACAGTAGATCCTCTTCAGTCCAATACACTGTACATGCTGGGAACAGTCGCCAGTGCTATTTGCCCTGTGTATGACAATGGGAGCGCAATAGTTACTCTTCTTACCAGAAAACAACTCTTGCTCGAAAAACCAGAAACTGCACGTGATTCAACTCCATTTAGGACTGGGAAAAAAAAGCTCGGTCGCCTTACAAGAAACACACTCTGCTTTTGAGAAAAGAGCACTCTTTACTCTATTGTGTTTCCTATAGGGCCAGAACAGTGAGCTTGCTCAGAACAAAAGAACTGTGCTTCCTACACACACGGGCTATATCTAGTTCAACTCTGCTTAGGAAACTGACAAGAAAAATAGATCCTCTTCAGTCCAATACAGTGTACAGGCTGGGAACAGACGCCAGTGCTATTTGCCATGTGTATGACAATGGGAGCACAATAGTGACTCTTCTTACCAGAAAACAACTCTTGCTCTTAGGACTAGAAACTGCATGTGATTCAACACCATTTAGGACTGGGACACAAACGCTAGCTCGCCTTACAAGAAACACACTCTGCTTTTGAGAAAAGAGCACTCTTCTACTCTACTGTGTTTCCTATTGGGTCCGAACAGTGAGCTTGCTCGGAACAAAAGAACTGTGCTTCCTCCACATACGGGCCATATCTAGTTCAACTGTGCTTAGGAAACTGACAAGAACAGGAGCTCCTCTTCAGTCCAATACACTGTACTTGCTGGCAACAGAAGCGAGTGCTATTTGCACTGTGTATGGCAATGGGAGCGCAATAGTGACTTTCCTTACCAGAAAACAACTCTTGCTCCTGGGACCAACAACTGCATGTGATTCAACTCCATTTAGGACTGGGAAACAAACGCTAGCTCCCCTTACAAGAAACACACTCTGCTTTTGAGAAAAGAGCACTCTTCTACTCTACTGTGTTTCCTATGTGGTCTGAACACTAAGCTTGCTCAGAACAAAAGAACTGTGCTTCCTAAACACACGGCCATATCTAGTTCAATTCTGGTTAGCCAACTGACAAGAACAGTAGATCCTCTTCAGTCCAATACACTGTACATACTGGGAACAGACGCCAGTGCTATTTGCCCTTTGTATGAAAATGGGAGCGCAATAGTGACTCTTCTTACCAGAAAACAACTCTTGCTCATAGGACCAGAAACTGCAAGGGATTCAACTCCATTTAGGACTGGGAAACAAACACTAGCTCGCCTTAAAAGAAACACACTCTGCTTTTGAGAAAAGAGCACTCTTCTACTCTACTGTGTTTCCTATGGGGTCTGAACAGTAAGCTTGCTCAGAACAAAAGAACTGTGCTTCCTACACACACGGGCCATATCTAGTTCAACACTGCTTTGGAAACAGACAAGAACAGTAGATCCTCTTCAGTCCAATACACTGTACATGCTGGGAACAGACACGAGTGCTATTTGCACTATGTATGACAATGTGAGCACAATAGTGACTCTTCTTACCAGAAAACTACTCTTGCTCATAGAACCAGAAACTGCATGTGATTCAACGCCATTTAGGACTGGGAAACAAATGCTAGCTCGCCTTACGAGAAACACACTATGCTTTTGAGAAAAGATCACTCATCTACTCTACTGTGTTTCCTATAGGGCCAGAACAGTGAGCTTGCTCAGAACAAAAGAACTGTGCTTCCTACACACGGCCATATCTATTTCAATTCTGCTTAGCAAACTGACAAGAACAGTAGATCCTCTTCAGTCCAATACACTGTACATGCTGGGAACAGACGCCAGTGCTATTTGCCCTGTGTTTGACAAAGGGAGCACAATAGTGACTCTTCTTACCAGACAACAACTCTTGCTCGTAGGACCACAAACTGCATGTGATTCAACTCCATTTAGGACTGGGAAACAAACGCTAGCTCGCCTTACAAGAAACACACTCTGCTTTTGAGAAAAGAGCACTCTTCTACTCTACTGTGTTTCCTATGTGGTCTGAACACTAAGCTTGCTCAGAACAAAAGAACTGTGCTTCCTAAACACACGGCCATATCTAGTTCAATTCTGGTTAGCCAACTGACAAGAACAGTAGATCCTCTTCAGTCCAATACACTGTACATACTGGGAACAGACGCCAGTGCTATTTGCCCTTTGTATGAAAATGGGAGCGCAATAGTGACTCTTCTTACCAGAAAACAACTCTTGCTCATAGGACCAGAAACTGCAAGGGATTCAACTCCATTTAGGACTGGGAAACAAACACTAGCTCGCCTTAAAAGAAACACACTCTGCTTTTGAGAAAAGAGCACTCTTCTACTCTACTGTGTTTCCTATGGGGTCTGAACAGTAAGCTTGCTCAGAACAAAAGAACTGTGCTTCCTACACACACGGGCCATATCTAGTTCAACACTGCTTTGGAAACAGACAAGAACAGTAGATCCTCTTCAGTCCAATACACTGTACATGCTGGGAACAGACACGAGTGCTATTTGCACTATGTATGACAATGTGAGCACAATAGTGACTCTTCTTACCAGAAAACTACTCTTGCTCATAGAACCAGAAACTGCATGTGATTCAACGCCATTTAGGACTGGGAAACAAATGCTAGCTCGCCTTACGAGAAACACACTATGCTTTTGAGAAAAGATCACTCATCTACTCTACTGTGTTTCCTATAGGGCCAGAACAGTGAGCTTGCTCAGAACAAAAGAACTGTGCTTCCTACACACGGCCATATCTATTTCAATTCTGCTTAGCAAACTGACAAGAACAGTAGATCCTCTTCAGTCCAATACACTGTACATGCTGGGAACAGACGCCAGTGCTATTTGCCCTGTGTTTGACAAAGGGAGCACAATAGTGACTCTTCTTACCAGACAACAACTCTTGCTCGTAGGACCACAAACTGCATGTGATTCAACTCCATTTAGGACTGGGAAACAAACGCTAGCTCGCCTTACAAGAAACACTCTCTGCTTTTGAGAAAAGAGTACTCTTCTACTGTTCTGTGTTTCCTATAGGGCCAGAACAGTGAGCTTGCTCAGAACAAAAGAACTGTGCTTCCTACACACACGGGCTATATCTAGTTCAACTCTGCTTAGGAAACTGACAAGAACAGTAGATCCCCTTAAGTCCAATACACTGTACATGCTGGAACACACGCCACTGCATTTGCCCTATGAATGACAATGGGAACGCAATAGTGACTCTTCTTACCAGAAAACAACTCTTGCTCGTAGGACCAGAAACTGCATGTGATTCAACTCCATTTAGGACTGGGAAACAAACGCTAGCTCGCCTTACAAGAAACACACTCTGCTTTTGAGAAAAGAGCACTCTTCTACTCTACTGTGTTTCCTATGGGGTTTGAACAGTGAGCTTCCTCAGAAGAAAAGAACTGTGCTTCCTACACACACGGCCATATCTAGTTCAATTCTGATTAGCCAACTGACAAGAACAGTAGATCCTCTTCAGACCAATACACTGTACATGCTGGGAACAGTCGCCAGTGCTATTTGCCCTGTGTATGACAATGGGAGCGCAATAGTTACTCTTCTTACCAGAAAACAACTCTTGCTCGAAAAACCAGAAACTGCACGTGATTCAACTCCATTTAGGACTGGGAAAAAAAAGCTCGGTCGCCTTACAAGAAACACACTCTGCTTTTGAGAAAAGAGCACTCTTCTACTCTACTGTGTTTCCTATGGGGTCTGAACAGTAAGCTTGCTCAGAACAAAGAACTGTGCTTCCTACACACACGGGCCATATCTAGTTCAACTCTGCTTAGGAACCTGACAAGAACATTAGACCCTCTTCAGTCCAATACACTGTACATGCTGGGAACAGACGCGAGTGCTATTTGCCCTGTGTATGACAATGGGAGCACAATAGTGACTCTTCTTACCAGAAAACTACTCTTGTCATAGAACCAGAAACTGCATGTGATTCAACGCCATTTAGGACTGGGAAACAAATGCTAGCTCACATTACAAGAAACACGCTCTGCTTTTGAGAAAAGATCACTCTTCTACTCTACTGTGTTTCCTATAGGGCCAGAACAGTGAGCTTGCTCAGACGAAAAGAACTGTGCTTCGTTCACACACGGCCATATCTATTTTAATTCTGCTTATGAAACTGACAAGAACAGTAGATCCTCTTCAGTCCAATACACTGTACATGCTGGGAAGAGACGCCAGTGCTATTTGCCCTGTGTATGACAAAGGAGCACAATAGTGACTCTTCCTACCAGAAAACAACTCTTGCTCGTAGGACCATAAACTGCATGTGATTCAACTCCATTTAGGACTGAGAAACAAACGCTAGCTCGCCTTACAAGAAACACACTCTGCTTTTGAGAAAAGAGCACTCTTCTACTCTACTGTGTTTCCTATGGGGTTTGAACAGTGAGCTTCCTCAGAAGAAAAGAACTGTGCTTCCTACACACACGGCCATATCTAGTTCAATTCTGGTTAGCCAACTGACAAGAACAGTAGCTCCTCTTCAGTCCAATACACTGTAGTTGCTGGCAAAAGACACGAGTGCTATTTGCACTGTGTATGGCAATGGGAGCGCAATAGTGACTTTCCTTAACAGAAAAAAACTCTTGCTCGTGGGACCAACAACTGCATGTGATTCAACTCCATTTGGGACTGGGAAACAAACACTAGCTCGCCTTAAAAGAAACACACTCTGCTTTTGAGAAAAGAGCACTCTTCTTCTCTACTGTTTTTCCTATGTGGTCTGAAGAGTAAGCTTGCTCAGAACAAAAGAACTGTGCTTCCTACACACACGGGCCATATCTAGTTCAACTCTGCTTAGCATACTGACAAGAACAGTAGATCCTCCTCAGTCCAATACACTGTACATGCTGGGAACAGACGCCAGTGCTATTTGCCCTGTGTAGGACAAAGGAGCACAATAGTGACTCTTCTTACCAGAAAACAACTCTTGCTCGTAGGACCACAAACTGCATGTGATTCAACTCCATTTAGGACTGGGAAACAAACGCTAGCTCGCCTTACAAGAAACACACTCTGCTTTTGAGAAAAGATCACTCTTCTACTCTACTGTGTTTCCTATAGGGCCAGAACAGTGAGCTTGCTCAGAAGAAAAGAACTGTGCTTCCTACACACACGGCCATATCTACTTCAATTCTGCTTATGAAACTGACAAGAACAGTAGCTCCTTTACAGTACAATACACTGTACATGCTGGGAACAGACGCCAGTGCTATTTGCCCTGTGTATGACAAAGGAGCTCAATAGTGACGCTTCTTACCAGAAAACAACTCTTGCTCATAGGACCACAAACTGCATGTGATTCAACTCCATTTAGGACTGGGAAACAAACGCTACCTCGCCTTACAAGAAACACACTCTGCTTTTGAGAAAAGAGCACTCTTCTACTCTACTGTGTTTCCTATGGGGTTTGAACAGTGAGCTTCCTCAGAACAAAAGAACTGTGCTTCCTACACACACGGCCATATCTAGTTCAATTCTGGTTAGCCAACTGACAAGAACAGTAGCTCCTCTTCAGTCCAATACACTGTAGTTGCTGGCAAAAGACACGAGTGCTATTTGCACTGTGTATGGCAATGGGAGCGCAATAGTGACTTTCCTTA
Organism: Peromyscus eremicus; assembly: GCF_949786415.1. Classification (NCBI taxonomy): domain Eukaryota; kingdom Metazoa; phylum Chordata; class Mammalia; order Rodentia; family Cricetidae; genus Peromyscus; species Peromyscus eremicus. Next base: position 222,176 of record NW_026734691.1, on the reverse strand, counting down.
CCAGAAAACAACTCTTGCTCGTGGGACTAACAACTGCATGTGATTCAGCTCCATTTGGGACTGGGAAACAAACACTAGCTCGCCTTAAAAGAAACACACTCTGCTTTTGAGAAAAGAGCACTCTTCTACTCTACTGTGTTTCCTATGTGGTCTGAACAGTAAGCTTGCTCAGAAAAAAAGAACTGTGCTTCCTAAACACATGGGCCATATCTAGTTCAACTCTGCTTAGGAAACTGACAAGAACAGTAGATCCTCCTCAGTCCAATACACTGTACATGCTGGGAACAGACGCCAGTGCTATTTGCCCTGTGAATGACAATGGGAACGCAATAGTGACTCTTCTTACCAGAAAACAACTCTTGACCGTAGGACCAGAAACTGCATGTGTTTCAACTCCATTTAGGAATGGGAAACAAACGCTAGCTCGCCTTACAAGAAACACACTCTGCTTTTGAGAGAAGATCACTCTTCTACTCTACTGTGTTTCCTATAGGGCCAGAACATTGAGCTTCCTCAGAACAAAAGAACTGTGCTTCCTACACACATGGCCATATCTAGTTCAATTCTGCTTAGCATACTGAGAAGAACAGTAGATCTTCTTCAGTCCAATACACTGTACATGCTGGGAACAGTCGCCAGTGCTATTTGCCCTGTGTATGACAATGGGAGCGCGATAGTTACTCTTCTTACAAGAAAACAACTCTTGCTCGAAAATCCAGAAACTGCATGTGATTCAACTCCATTTAGGACTGGGAAAAAAAAGCTAGGTCGCCTTACAAGAAACACACTCTGCTCTTGAGAAAAGAGCACTCTTCTACTCTATTGTGTTTCCTATAGGGCCAGAGCTGTGAGCTTGCTCAGAAAAAAAGAACTGTGCTGCCTACACACACGGGCTATATCTAGTTCACCTCTGCTTAGGAAACTGACAAGAACAATAGATCCTCTTCAGTCCAATACAGTGTACAGCCTTGGAATAGACGCCAGCGCTATTTGCCCTGTGTATGACAATGGGAGCACAATAGTGACTCTTCTTACCAGAAAACAACTCTTGCTCTTAGGACCAGAAACTGCATGTGATTCAACACCATTTAGGACTGGGAAACAAATGGTAGTTCGCCTTACAAGAAACACACTCTGCTTTTGAGAAAAGATCACTCTTCTACTCTACTGTGTTTCCTATTGGGCCCGAACAGTGAGCTTGCTCAGAACAAAAGAACTGTGCTTCCTACACACACCGGCCATAACTAGTTCAACTGTGCTTAGGAAACTGACAAGAACAGTAGCTCCAATTCAGTCCAATACACTGTACTTGCTGGCAACAGACGCAAGTGCTATTTGTACTGTGTATGGCAATGGGAGCGCAATAGTGACTTTCCTTACCAGAAAACAACTCTTGTTCGTGAGACCAACAGCTGCATGTGATTCAACTCCATTTAGGTCTGGGAAACAAACGCTAGCTCTCCTTACAAGAAACACACTCTGCTTTTGAGAAAAGAGCACTCTTCTACGCTACTGTGTTTCCTATAGGGCCAGAACAGTGAGCTTGCTCAGAACAAAAGAACTGTGCTTCCTACACACACGGGCCATATCTAGTTCACCTCTGCTTAGGAAACAGACAAGAACAGTAGATCCTTTTCAGTCCAATACACTGTACATGCTGGGAACAGATGCCAGGGCTATTTGCCCTTTGTATGTCAATGGGAGCGCAATAGTGACTCTTCTTACCAGAAAACAACTCTTGCTCGAAGGACCAGAAACTGCATGTGATTCAAGTCCATTTAGGACTGTGAAACAAATGCTAGCTCGTCTTACAAGAAACACACTCTGCTTTTGAGAAAAGAGCACTCTTCTACTCTACTGTGTTTCCTATGGGGTTTGAACAGTGAGATTCCTCAGAAGAAAAGAACTGTGCTTCCTACACACACGGCCATATCTAGTTCAATTCTGCTTAGCCAACTCACAAGAACAGTAGATCCTCTTCAGTCCAATACACTGTACATGCTGGGAACAGTCGCCAGTGCTATTTGCCCTGTGTATGACAATGGGAGCGCAATAGTTACTCTTCTTACAAGAAAACATCTCTTGCTCGAAAAACCAGAAACTGCATGTTATTCAACTCCATTTAGGACTGGGAAAAAAAAGATCGGAGCCTTACAAGAAACACACTCTGCTTTTGAGAAAAGAGCACTCGTCTACTCTATTGTGTTTCCTATAGGGCCAGAACAGTGAGTTTGCTCAGAACAAAAGAACTGTGCTTCCTACACACACGGGCTATATCTAGTTCAACTCTGCTTAGGAAACTGACAAGAACAATAGATCCTCTTCAGTCCAATACAGTGTACAGGCTGGGAACAGACGCCAGTGCTATTTGCCCTGTGTATGAAAATGGGAGCACAATAGTGACTCTACTTACCAGAAAACAATTCTTGCTCTTAGGACCAGAAACTGCATGTGATTCAACACCATTTAGGACTGGGAAACAAACGCTAGCTCGCCTTACAAAAAACACACTCTGCTTTTGAGAAAAGAGCACTCTTCTACTCTTCTGTGTTTCCTATGGGGTTTGAACAGTGAGCTTCCTCAGAAGAAAAGAACTGTGCTTCCTACACACACGGCCATATCTAGTTCAATTTTGCTTAGCCAACTGACAAGAAGACTAGATCCTCCTCAGTCCAATACACTGTACATGCTGGGAACAGTCGCCAGTGCTATTTGCCTTGTGTATGACAATGGGAGCGCAATAGTTACTCTTCTTATCAGAAAACAATTCTTGCTCGAAAAACCAGAAACTGCATGTTATTCAACTCCATTTTGGACTGGGAAAAAGAAGCTAGGTCGCCTTACAAGAAACACACTCTGCTTTTGAGAAAAGAGCACTCTTCTACTCTATTGGGTTTCCTATAGGCCCAGAACAGTGAGCTTGCTCAGAACAAAAGAACTGTGCTTCCTACACACACGGGCTATATCTAGTTCAACTCTGCTTAGGAAACTGACAAGAACAATAGATCCTCTTCAGTCCAATGCAGTGTACAGGCTGGGAACAAACGCCAGTGCTATTTGCCCTGTGTATGAAAATGGGAGCACAACAGTGACTCTTCTTACCAGAAAACAACTCTTGCTCTTAGGACCAGAAACTGCATGTGATTCAACACCATTTAGGACTGGGAAACAAACGCTAGCTCGCCTTACAAAAAACACACTCTGCTTTTGAGAAAAGAGCACTCTTCTACTCTACAGTGTTTCCTATAAGGTCCGAACAGTGAGCTTGCTCAGAACAAAAGAACTGTGCTTCCTACACACACGGGCCATATCTAGTTCAACTCTGCTTAGGAAACTGACAAGAACAGTAGCTCCTCTTCGGTCCAATACACTGTGGTTGCTGGCAAAAGACGCGAGTGCTATTTGCACTGTGTATGGCAATGGGAGCGCAATAGTGACTTTCCTTACCAGAAAACAACTCTTGCTCGTGGGACCAACAACTGCATGTGATTCCACTCCATTTAGGACTGGGAAACAAACGCTAGCTTGCCTTACAAGAAACACACTCTGCTTTTGAGAAAAGAGCACTCTTCTACTCTACAGTGTTTCCTATGGGGTCCGAACAGTGAGCTTTCTCAGAACAAAAGAACTGTGCTTCCTACACACACGGGCCATATCTAGTTCAACTCTGCTTAGGAAACTGACAAGAACAGTAGCTCCTCTTCAGTCCAATACACTGTAGTTGCTGGCAAAAGACGCGAGTGCTATTTGCACTGTTTATGGCAATGGGAGCGCAATAGTGACTTTCCTTACCAGAAAACAACTCTTGCTCGTGGGACCAACAACTGCATGTGATTCAACTCCATTTAGGACTGGGAAACAAACACTAGCTCTCCTTACAAGAAACACACTCTGCTTTTGAGAAAAGAATACTCTTCTACTCTACTGTGTTTCCTATAGGGCCAGAACAGTGAACTTGCTCAGAACAAAAGAACTGTGCTTCCTACACACGGGACATATCTAGTTAAACTCTCCTTAGGAAACTGACAAGAACAGTAGATCCTCTTCAGTCCAATACACTGTACATGCTGGGAAAAGACGCAAGTGCTATTTGCCCTGTGAATGACAACGGGAACGCAATAGTGACTCTTCTTACCAGATAACAACTCTTGCTCGTAGGACCAGAAACTGCATGTGATTCAACTCCATTTAGGACTGGCAAACAAACGCGAGCTCGCCTTACAAGAAACAGACTCTGCTTTTAAGAAAAGAGCACTCTTCTACTCTACTATGTTTCCTATAGGGCCAGAACATTGAGCTTCCTCAGAACAAAAGAACTGTGCTTCCTACACACACGGGCCATATCTAGTTCAATTCTGCTTAGCAAACTGACAAGAACAGTAGATCTTCTTCAGTCCAATACACTGTACATGCTGGGAACAGTCGCCAGTACTATTTGCCCTGTGTATGACAATGGGAGCACAATAGTTACTCTTCTTACCAGAAAACAACTCTTGCTCAAAAAACCAAAAACTGCATGTGATTCAACTCCATTTAGGACTGGGAAAAAAAAGCTAGGTCGCCTTACAAGTAACACACTCTGCTTTTGAGAAAAGAGCACTCTTCTACTCTATTGTGTTTCCTATAGGGCCACAACAGTGAGCTTGCTCAGAACAAAAGATCTGTGCTTCCTACACACACGGGCTATATCTAGTTCAACTCTGCATAGGAAACTGACAAGAACAATAGATCCTCTTCAGTCCAATACAGTGTACAGGCTTGGAATAGACGCCAGCGCTATTTGCCCTGTGTATGACAATGGGAGCACAATAGTGACTCTTCTTACCAGAAAACAACTCTTGCTCTTAGGACCAGAAACTGCATGTGATTCAACACCATTTAGGACTGGGAAACAAATGGTAGCTCGCCTTACAAGAAACACACTCTGCTTTTGAGAAAAGATCACTCTTCTACTCTACTGTGTTTCCTATTGGGCCCGAACAGTGAGCTTGCTCAGAACAAAAGAACTGTGCTTCCTACACACACCGGCCATAACTAGTTCAACTGTGCTTAGGAAACTGACAAGAACAGTAGCTCCAATTCAGTCCAATACACTGTACTTGCTGGCAACAGACGCGAGTGCTATTTGTACTGTGTATGGCAATGGGAGCGCAATAGTGACTTTCCTTACCAGAAAACAACTCTTGTTCGTGAGACCAACAGCTGCATGTGATTCAACTCCATTTAGGTCTGGGAAACAAACGCTAGCTCTCCTTACAAGAAACACACTCTGCTTTTGAGAAAAGAGCACTCTTCTACGCTACTGTGTTTCCTATAGGGCCAGAACAGTGAGCTTGCTCAGAACAAAAGAACTGTGCTTCCTACACACACGGGCCATATCTAGTTCACCTCTGCTTAGGAAACAGACAAGAACAGTAGATCCTTTTCAGTCCAATACACTGTACATGCTGGGTCAGATGCCAGGGCTATTTGCCCTTTGTATGTCAATGGGAGCGCAATAGTGACTCTTCTTACCAGAAAACAACTCTTGCTCGAAGGACCAGAAACTGCATGTGATTCAAGTCCATTTAGGACTGTGAAACAAATGCTAGCTCGTCTTACAAGAAACACACTCTGCTTTTGAGAAAAGAGCACTCTTCTACTCTACTGTGTTTCCTATGGGGTTTGAACAGTGAGATTCCTCAGAAGAAAAGAACTGTGCTTCCTACACACACGGCCATATCTAGTTCAATTCTGCTTAGCCAACTCACAAGAACAGTAGATCCTCTTCAGTCCAATACACTGTACATGCTGGGAACAGTCGCCAGTGCTATTTGCCCTGTGTATGACAATGGAAGCGCAATAGTTACTCTTCTTACAAGAAAACATCTCTTGCACGAAAAACCAGAAACTGCATGTTATTCAACTCCATTTAGGACTGGGAAAAAAAAGATCGGTCGCCTTACAAGAAACACACTCTGCTTTTGAGAAAAGAGCACTCGTCTACTCTATTGTGTTTCCTATAGGGCCAGAACAGTGAGCTTGCTCAGAACAAAAGAACTGTGCTTCCTACACACACGGGCTATATCTAGTTCAACTCTGCTTAGGAAACTGACAAAAACAATAGATCCTCTTCAGTCCAATACAGTGTACAGGCTGGGAACAGACGCCAGTGCTATTTGCCCTGTGTATGAAAATGGGAGCACAATAGTGACTCTACTTACCAGAAAACAATTCTTGCTCTTAGGACCAGAAACTGCATGTGATTCAAAACCATTTAGGACTGGGAAACAAACGCTAGCTCGCCTTACAAAAAACACACTCCTCTTTTGAGAAAAGAGCACTCTTCTACTCTTCTGTGTTTCCTATGGGGTTTGAACAGTGAGCTTCCTCAGAAGAAAAGAACTGTGCTTCCTACACACACGGCCATATCTAGTTCAATTTTGCTTAGCCAACTGACAAGAAGACTAGATCCTCCTCAGTCCAATACACTGTACATGCTGGGAACAGTCGCCAGTGCTATTTGCCTTGTGTATGACAATGGGAGCGCAATAGTTACTCTTCTTATCAGAAAACAATTCTTGCTCGAAAAACCAGAAACTGCGTGTTATTCAACTCCATTTTGGACTGGGAAAAAAAAGCTAGGTCGCCTTACAAGAAACACACTCTGCTTTTGAGAAAAGAGCACTCTTCTACTCTATTGGGTTTCCTATAGGCCCAGAACAGTGAGCTTGCTCAGAACAAAAGAACTGTGCTTCCTACACACACGGGCTATATCTAGTTCAACTCTGCTTAGGAAACTGACAAGAACAATAGATCCTCTTCAGTCCAATACAGTGTACAGGCTGGGAACAAACGCCAGTGCTATTTGCCCTGTGTATGAAAATGGGAGCACAACAGTGACTCTTCTTACCAGAAAACAACTCTTGCTCTTAGGACCAGAAACTGCATGTGATTCAACACCATTTAGGACTGGGAAACAAACGCTAGCTCGCCTTACAAAAAACACACTCTGCTTTTGAGAAAAGAGCACTCTTCTACTCTACAGTGTTTCCTATAAGGTCCGAACAGTGAGCTTGCTCAGAACAAAAGAACTGTGCTTCCTACACACACGGGCCATATCTAGTTCAACTCTGCTTAGGAAACTGACAAGAACAGTAGCTCCTCTTCGGTCCAATACACTGTAGTTGCTGGCAAAAGACGCGAGTGCTATTTGCACTGTGTATGGCAATGGGAGCACAATAGTGACTTTCCTTACCAGAAAACAACTCTTGCTCGTGGGACCAACAACTGCATGTGATTCCACTCCATTTAGGACTGGGAAACAAACGCTAGCTTGCCTTACAAGAAACACACTCTGCTTTTGAGAAAAGAGCACTCTTCTACTCTACAGTGTTTCCTATGGGGTCCGAACAGTGAGCTTGCTCAGAACAAAAGAACTTTGCTTCCTACACACACGGGCCATATCTAGTTCAACTCTGCTTAGGAAACTGACAAGAACAGTAGCTCCTCTTCAGTCCAATACACTGTAGTTGCTGGCAAAAGACGCGAGTGCTATTTGCACTGTTTATGGCAATGGGAGCGCAATAGTGACTTTCCTTACCAGAAAACAACTCTTGCTCGTGGGACCAACAACTGCATGTGATTCAACTCCATTTAGGACTGGGAAACAAACACTAGCTCTCCTTACAAGAAACACACTCTGCTTTTGAGAAAAGAATACTCTTCTACTCTACTGTGTTTCCTATGGGGTTTGAACAGTGAGATTCCTCAGAAGAAAAGAACTGTGCTTCCTACACACACGGCCATATCTAGTTCAATTCTGCTTAGCCAACTCACAAGAACAGTAGATCCTCTTCAGTCCAATACACTGTACATGCTGGGAACAGTCGCCAGTGCTATTTGCCCTGTGTATGACAATGGGAGCGCAATAGTTACTCTTCTTACAAGAAAACATCTCTTGCTCGAAAAACCAGAAACTGCATGTTATTCAACTCCATTTAGGACTGGGAAAAAAAAGATCGGTCGCCTTACAAGAAACACACTCTGCTTTTGAGAAAAGAGCACTCGTCTACTCTATTGTGTTTCCTATAGGGCCAGAACAGTGAGCTTGCTCAGAACAAAAGAACTGTGCTTCCTACACACACGGGCTATATCTAGTTCAACTCTGCTTAGGAAACTGACAAAAACAATAGATCCTCTTCAGTCCAATACAGTGTACTTGCTGGGAACAGACACGAGTGCTATTTGCCCTGTGTATGGCAATGGGAGCGCAATAGTGACTCTTCTTACCAGAAAACAACTCTTGCTCGTAGGACCAGAAAGTGCATTTAATTCAACTGCATTTAGGACTGGGAAACAAATGCTAGCTTGCCTTACAAGAAACACACTCTGCTTCTGAGAAAAGAGCACTCATCTACTCTACTGTGTTTCATATAGGGCCAGAACAGTGAGCTTGCTCAGAACAAAAAAAACTGTGCTTCCTACACACACGGCCATATCTAGTTCAAGTCTGCTTAGGAACCTGACAAGAACAGTAGATCCTCTTCAGTCCAATACGCTGTACTTGCTGGCAACAGACGCCAGTGCTATTTGTCCTGTGTATGGCAATGGCACCGCAATAGTGACTTTCCTTACCAGAAAAAAAACTCTTGCTCATAGTACCAGAAACTGCATGGGATTCAACTAAATTTAGGCCTGGGAAACAAACGCTAGCTCGCCTTACAAGAAAAACACTCTGGTTTAGAGAAAAGAGCACTATTCTAGTCTACTGTGTTTCCTATGGGGTCCAAAAAGTAAGCTTGCTCAAAACAAAAGAACTGTGCTTCGTACACACACGGATCATATGCAGTTCAACTCTGCTTAGGAAACTGACAAGAACAGTAGCTCCTATTCAGTCCAATACACTGTACTTGCTGGGAACAGACGCGAGTGCTATTTGCACTGTGGATGGCAATGGGAGCATAATAGTGACTTTCCTTACCAGAAAACAACTCTTGATCATAGGACCAGAAACTGCATGTGATTCAAATCCTTTTCTGATTGGGAAACAAACACTAGCTTGCCTTACAAGAAAGACTCTCTGATTTTGAGAAAAGAGCACTATTCTACTCTACTGTGTTTCCTATGGGGTCCAAACAATGAGCTTGCTCAGAACAAAACAACTGTGCTTCCTACACACACGGGCCATAACTAGTTCAACTCTGCTTAGGAAACTGAAAAGAACAGTAGCTCTTCTTCAGTCCAACACTGTACTTGCTGGGAACAGACGCGAGTGCTATTTGCACTGTGTATGGCAATGGGAGCTCAATAGTGACATTCCTTACCAGAAAACAACTCTTGTACGTAGGACCAGAAACTGCATGTGTTTCAACTCCATTTAGGACTGGGAAACAAACGCTAGCTCGCATTACAAGAAACACACTCTGCTTTAGAGAAAAGAGCACCACTCTTCTTCTCTACTGTGTCTCATATTGGGTCCGAACAGTGAGCTTGCTCAGAACAAAAGAACTGTGCTTCCTACACACACTGGCAATATCTAGTTCAACTCTGCTTAGGAAACTGACAAGAACAGTAGCTCCTCTTCAGTCCAATACACTGTACTTGCTGGCAACAGACGCCAGTGCTATTTGTACTGCGTATGGCAATGGGAGCACAATAGTGACTTTCCTTACCAGAAAACAACTCTTGCTCCTGGAACCAACAACTGCATGTGATTCAACTCCATTTAGGACTGGGAAAAAAACGCTAGCTTGCCTTACAAGAAACACACTCTGCTTTTGAGAAAAGAGCACTCTTCTACTCTACTGTGTTTCCTATAGGGCCAGAACAGTGAGCTTGCTCAGAACATAATAACTGTGCTTCCTACACACACGGGCCATATCTAGTTCAACTCTGCTTAGGAAACTGACAAGAACAGTAGATCCTCTCAGTCCAATACACTGTACTTGCTGGGAACAGACGCTAGTGCTATTTGCCCTGTGTATGGCAAAGGCAGTGCAATAGTGACTATTCTTACCATAAAACAACTCTTGATCATAGGACCAGAAACTTCATATTAATCAACTCCATTTAGGACTGGGAAACAAACGCTAGCTCGCCTTACAAGAAACACACTCTGCTTTAGAGAAGAGAGCACTCTTCTACTCTACTGTGTTTCCTATAGGGCCAGAACAGTGAGCTTGCTCAGAAAAATAGAACTGTGCTTCCTACACACACGGGACATATCTAGTTTAACTCTCCTTAGGAAACTGACAAGAACAGTAGATCCTCTTCAGTCCAATACACTGTACATGCTGGGAACAGATGCCAGTGCTATTTGCCCTGTGTATGACAATGGGAGCGCAATAGTGACTCTTCTTAGCAGAAAAAACTCTTGCTCGTAGGACCAGAAACTTCATGTGATTCAACTCCATTTAGGACTGGGAAACAAACGCTAGCTCGCCTTACAAGAAACACACTCTGCTTTTGAGAAATGGGCACTCTTCTACTCTACTGTGTTTCCTATGGGGTCCGAACAGTGAGCTTGATCAGAACAAAAGAACTGTGCTTCCTACACACACGGCCATATCTAGTTCAATTCTGCTTAGGAAACTGACAAGAACAGTAGATCCTCTTCAGTCCAATACACTGTACATGCTGGGAACAGATGGCAGTGCTATTTGCCCTGTGAATGACAATGGGAACGCAATAGTGACTCTTCTTACCAGAAAACAACTCTTGCTCCTAGGACCAGAAACTGCATGTGTTTCAACTCCATTTAGGATTGGGAAACAAACGCTAGCTCGCCTTACAAGAAACACACTCTGCTTTTGAGAAAAGAGCACTCTTCTACTCTACTGTGTTTCCTATAGGGCCAGAACATTGAACTTCCTCAGAACAAAAGAACTGTGCTTCCTTCACACATGGACATATCTATTTCAATTCTGCTTATGAAACTGACAAGAACTGTAGATCCTCTTCAGTCCAATACACTGTACATGCTGGGAACAGACACCAGTGCTATTTGCCCTGTGTATGACAAAGGCCACAATAGTGACTCTTCTTACCAGAAAACAACTCTTGCTCATAGGACCACAAACTGCATGTGATTCAACTCCATTTAGGACTGGGAAACAAACGCTAGCTCGCCTTACAAGAAACACACTCTGCTTTTGAGAAAAGAGCACTCTTCTACTCTACTGTGTTTCCTATGGGGTTTGAACAGTGAGCTTCCTCAGAAGAAAAGAACTGCTTCCTACACACACGGCCATATCTAGTTCAATTCTGGTTAGCCAACTGACAAGAACAGTAGCTCCTCTTCAGTCCAATACACTGTAGTTGCTGGCATAAGACACGAGTGCTATTTGCACTGTGTATGGCAATGGGAGCGCAACAGTGACTTTCCTTACCAGAAAACAACTCTTGCTCGTGGGACCAACAACTGCATGTGATTCAACTCCATTTGCGACTGGGAAACAAACACTAGCTCGCCTTAAAAGAAACACACTCTGCTTTTGAGAAAAGAGCACTCTTCTTCTCTACTGTGTTTCCTATGTGGTCTGAACAGTAAGCTTGCTCAGAACAAAAGAACTGTGCTTCCTACACACACGGGCCATATCTAGTTCAACTCTGCTTAGCATACTGACAAGAACAGTAGATCCTCCTCAGTCCAATACACTGTACATGCTGGGAACATACGCCAGTGCTATTTGCCCTGTTAATGACAATGGGTACGCAATAGTGACTCTTCTTACCAGAGAACAACTCTTGACCATAGGACCAGAAACTGCATGTGTTTCAACTCCATTTAGGACTGGGAAACAAACGGTAGCTCGCCTTACAAGAAACACACTCTGCTTTTGAGAAAAGAGCACTCTTCTACTCTACTGTGTTTACAATGGGGTCCGAACAGTGAGCTTGCTCAGAACAAAAGAACTGTGCTTCCTACACACACGGCCATATCTAGTTCAATTCTGCTTAGCATACTGACAAGAACAGTAGATCTTCTTCAGTCCAATACACTGTACATGCTGGGAACAGTCGCCAGTGCTATTTGCCCTGTGTATGACAATGGGAGCGCAATAGTTACTCTTCTTACAAGAAAACAACTCTTGCTCGAAAAACCAGAAACTGCATGTGATTCAACTCCATTTAGGACTGTGAAAAAAAAGCTAGGTCGCCTTACAAGAAACACACTCTGTTTTTGAGAAAAGAGCACTCTTCTACTCTATTGTGTTTCCTATAGGGCCAGAACAGTGAGCTTGCTCAGAAAAAAGGAACTGTGCTTCCTACACACACGGCTATATCTAGTTCAACTCTGCTTAGGAAACTGACAAGTACAATAGATCCTCTTCAGTCCAATACAGTGTACAGGCTGGGAATAGACGCCAGTGCTATTTGCCCTGTGTATGACAATGGGAGCACAGTAGTGACTCTTCTTTCCAGAAAACTACTCTTGCTCTTAGGACCAGAAACTGCATGTGATTCAACACCATTTAGGACTGGGAAACAAATGGTAGCTCGCCTTACAAGAAACACACTCTGCTTTTGAGAAAAGAGCACTCTTCTACTCTACTGTGTTTCCTATTGGGTCCGAACAGTGAGCTTGCTCAGAACAAAAGAACTGTGCTTCCTACACACACGGGCCATATCTAGTTCAACTCTGCTTAGGAAACTGACAAGAACAGTAGCTTCTCTTCAGTCCAATACACTGTTCTTGCTGGCAACAGACGCGAGTGCTATTTGTACTGTGTATGGCAATGGGAGCACAATACTGACTTTTCTTACCAGAAAACAACTCTTGCTCGTGAGACCAAAAGCTGCATGTGATTCAACTCCATTTAGGTCTGGGAAACAAACGCTAGCTCTCCTTACAAGAAACACACTCTGCTTTTGAGAAAAGAGCACTCTTCTACTCTACTGTGTTTCCTTTGAGGTCTGAACAGTGAGCTTGCTCTGAACAAAGGAACTGTGCTTCCTACACACACGGCCATATCTAGTTCAATTCTACTTAGGAAACTGACAAGAACAGTAGATGCTCTTAAGTCCAATACACTGTACATGCTGGGAACATACGCCAGTGCTATTTGCCCTGTGTAGGACAAAGGGAGCGCAAAAGTGACTCTTCTTACCAGAAAACGACTCTTGCTCGTAGGACCAGAAACTGCATGGGATTCCACTCCATTTAGGACTGGGAAACAAACGCTAGCTCGCCGTACAAGAAACACACTCTGCTTTTGAGAAAAGAGCACTCTTCTACTCTACTGTGTTTCCTATGGGGTTTGAACAGTGAGCTTCCTCAGAAAAAAAGAACTGTGCTTCCTACACACACGGGCCATATCTAGTTCAACTCTGCATAGGAAACTGAGAAGAACAGTAGCTCCTCTTCAGTCCAATACACTGTACTTACTGGCAACAGACGCGAGTGCTATTTGTACTGTGTATGGCAATGGGAGCGCAATAGTGACTTTCCTTATGAGAAAACAACTCTTGCTCCTGGGACCAACAACTGCATGTGATTCAACTCCATTTAGGACTGGGAAACAAATGCTAGCTCTCCTTACAAGAAACACACTCTGCTTTTGAGAAAAGAGCACTCTTCTACTCTACTGTGTTTCCTATACGGACGAAGAGTGAGCTTGCTCAGAACAAAAGAACTGTGCTTCCTACACACACGGGCCATATCTAGTTCAACTCTCCTTAGGAAACTGACAAGAACAGTAGATCTTCTTCCGTCCAATACACTGTACATGCTGGGAACAGACGCCAGGGCTATTTGCCCTGTGTATGTCAATGGGAGTGCAATAGTGACTCTTCTTACCAGAAAACAACTCTTGCTCGAGGAACCAAAAACTGCATGTGATTCAACTCCATTTAGGACTGTGAAACAAATACTAGCTCGCCTTACAAGAAACACACTCTGCTTTTGAGAAAAGAGCACTCTTCTACTCTACTGTGTTTCCTATTTGGTCTGAACAGTAAGCTTGCTCAGAACAAAAGAACTGTGCTTCTTACACACACGGGCCATATCTAGTTCAACTCTGCTTAGGAAACTGACAAGAACTTTAGACCCTCTTCAGTCCAATACACTGTACATGCTGGGAACAGACGCGAGTGCTAATTGCCCTGTGTATGACAATGGGAGCACAATAGTGACTCTTCTTACCAGAAAACTACTCTTGCTCATAGAACCAGAAACTGCATGTGATTCAACGACATTTAGGACTGGGAAACAAATGCTAGCTCGCATTACAAGAAACACACTCTGCTATTGAGAAAAGATCACTCTTCTACTCTACTGTGTTTCCTATAGGGCCAGAACAGTGAGCTTGCTCAGAAGAAAAGAACTGTGCTTCCTACACACACGGCCATATCTACTTCAATTCTGCTTATGAAACTGACAAGAACAGTAGCTCCTCTTCAGTCCAATACACTGTACATGCTGGGAACAGACGCCAGTGCTATTTGCCCTGTGTATGACAAAGGAGCACAATAGTGACTCTTCTTACCAGAAAACAACTCTTGCTCGTAGGACCACAAACTGCATGTGATTCAACTCCATTTAGGACTGGGAAACAAACGCTAGCTCGCCTTACAAGAAACACACTCTGCTTTTGAGAAAAGAGCACTCTTCTACTCTACTGTGTTTCCTATGGGGTTTGAACAGTGAGCTTCCTCAGAAGAAAAGAACTGTGCTTCCTATACACACTGCCATATCTAGTTCAATTCTGGTTAGCCAACTGACAAGAACAGTAGCTCCTCTTCAGTCTAATACACTGTAGTTGCTGGCAAAAGACACGAGTGCTATTTGCACTGTGTATGGCAATGGAAGCGCAATAGTGACTTTCCTTACCAGAAAACAACTCTTGCTCGTGGGACCAACAACTGCATGTGATTCAACTCCATTTGTGACTGGGAAACAAACACTAGTTCGCCTTAAAAGAAACACACTCTGCTTTTGAGAAAAGAGCACTCTTCTACTCTACTGTGTTTCCTATGTGGTCTGAACAGTAAGCTTGCTCAGAACAAAAGAACTGTGCTTCCTACACACACGGCCATATCTAGTTCAATTCTGGTTAGCCAACTGACAAGAACAGTAGATCCTCTTCAGTCCAATACACTGTACATGCTGGGAACAGACGCCAGTGCTATTTGCCCTGTGTATGACAAAGGGAGCACAATAGTGACTCTTCTTACCAGAAAACAACTCTTGCTCGTAGGACCACAAACTGCATGTGATTCAACTCCATTTAGGACTGGGAAACAAACGCTAGCTCGCCTTACAAGAAACACTCTCTGCTTTTGAGAAAAGAGTACTCTTCTACTGTTCTGTGTTTCCTTTAGGGCCAGAACAGTGAGCTTGCTCAGAACAAAAGAACTGTGCTTCCTACACACACGGGCTATATCTAGTTCAACTCTGCTTAGGAAACTGACAAGAACAGTAGATCCCCTTAAGTCCAATACACTGTACATGCTGGAACACACGCCAGTGCTATTTGCCCTGTGAATGACAATGGGAACGCAATAGTGACTCTTCTTACCAGAAAACAACTCTTGCTCATAGGACCAGAAACTGCATGTGATTCAACTCCATTTAGGACTGGGAAACAAACGCTAGCTCGCCTTACAAGAAACACACTCTGCTTTTGAGAAAAGAGCACTCTTCTACTCTACTGTGTTTTCTATGGGGTTTGAACAGTGAGCTTCCTCAGAAGAAAAGAACTGTGCTTCCTACACACACGGCCATATCTAGTTCAATTCTGCTTAGCCAACTGACAAGAACAGTAGATCCTCTTCAGTCCAATACACTGTACATGCTGGGAACAGTCACCAGTGCTATTTGCCCTGTGTATGAAAATGGGAGCACAATAGTGACTCTTCTTAGCAGAAAACAACTCTTACTCGTAGGACAAGAAACTGCATGTGATTCATCTCCATTTAGGTTTGGGAAATAAACGCTAGCTCGCCTTACAAGAAACACACTCTGCTTTTGAGAAAAGAGCACTCTTCTACTCTACTGTGTTTCCTATGTCGTCTGAACACTAAGCTTGCTCAGAACAAAAGAACTGTGCTTCCTAAACACACGGCCATATCTAGTTCAATTCTGGTTAGCCAACTGACAAGAACAGTAGATCCTCTTCAGTCCAATACACTGTACATACTGGGAACAGACGCCAGTGCTATTTGCCCTTTGTATGAAAATGGGAGCGCAATAGTGACTCTTCTTACCAGAAAACAACTCTTGCTCATAGGACCAGAAACTGCAAGGGATTCAACTCCATTTAGGACTGGGAAACAAACACTAGCTCGCCTTAAAAGAAACACACTCTGCTTTTGAGAAAAGAGCACTCTTCTACTCTACTGTGTTTCCTATGGGGTCTGAACAGTAAGCTTGCTCAGAACAAAAGAACTGTGCTTCCTACACACACGGGCCATATCTAGTTCAACACTGCTTTGGAAACTGACAAGAACAGTAGATCCTCTTCAGTCCAATACACTGTACATGCTGGGAACAGACACGAGTGCTATTTGCACTATGAATGACAATGTGAGCGTAATAGTGACTCTTCTTACCAGAAAACTACTCTTGCTCATAGAACCAGAAACTGCATGTGATTCAACGCCATTTAGGACTGGGAAACAAACGCTAGCTCGCCTTACAAGAAACACACTCTGCTTTTGAGAAAAGATCACTCATCTACTCTACTGTGTTTCCTATAGGGCCAGAACAGTGAGCTTGCTCAGAACAAAAGAACTGTGCTTCCTACACACGGCCATATCTATTTCAATTCTGCTTAGCAAACTGACAAGATCAGTAGATCCTCTTCAGTCCAATACACTGTACATGCTGGGAACAGACGCCAGTGCTATTTGCCCTGTGTTTGACAAAGGGAGCACAATAGTGACTCTTCTTACCAGAAAACAACTCTTGCTCGTAGGACCACAAACTGCATGTGATTCAACTCCATTTAGGACTGGGAAACAAACGCTAGCTCGCCTTACAAGAAACACTCTCTGCTTTTGAGAAAAGAGTACTCTTCTACTGTTCTGTGTTTCCTATAGGGCCAGAACAGTGAGCTTGCTCAGAACAAAAGAACTGTGCTTCCTACACACACGGGCTATATCTAGTTCAACTCTGCTTAGGAAACTGACAAGAACAGTAGATCCCCTTAAGTCCAATACACTGTACATGCTGGAACACACGCCAGTGCATTTGCCCTATGAATGACAATGGGAACGCAATAGTGACTCTTCTTACCAGAAAACAACTCTTGCTCGTAGGACCAGAAACTGCATGTGATTCAACTCCATTTAGGACTGGGAAACAAACGCTAGCTCGCCTTACAAGAAACACACTCTGCTTTTGAGAAAAGAGCACTCTTCTACTCTACTGTGTTTCCTATGGGGTTTGAACAGTGAGCTTCCTCAGAAGAAAAGAACTGTGCTTCCTACACACACGGCCATATCTAGTTCAATTCTGATTAGCCAACTGACAAGAACAGTAGATCCTCTTCAGTCCAATACACTGTACATGCTGGGAACAGTCGCCAGTGCTATTTGCCCTGTGTATGACAATGGGAGCGCAATAGTTACTCTTCTTACCAGAAAACAACTCTTGCTCGAAAAACCAGAAACTGCACGTGATTCAACTCCATTTAGGACTGGGAAAAAAAAGCTCGGTCGCCTTACAAGAAACACACTCTGCTTTTGAGAAAAGAGCACTCTTTACTCTATTGTGTTTCCTATAGGGCCAGAACAGTGAGCTTGCTCAGAACAAAAGAACTGTGCTTCCTACACACACGGGCTATATCTAGTTCAACTCTGCTTAGGAAACTGACAAGAAAAATAGATCCTCTTCAGTCCAATACAGTGTACAGGCTGGGAACAGACGCCAGTGCTATTTGCCATGTGTATGACAATGGGAGCACAATAGTGACTCTTCTTACCAGAAAACAACTCTTGCTCTTAGGACTAGAAACTGCATGTGATTCAACACCATTTAGGACTGGGACACAAACGCTAGCTCGCCTTACAAGAAACACACTCTGCTTTTGAGAAAAGAGCACTCTTCTACTCTACTGTGTTTCCTATTGGGTCCGAACAGTGAGCTTGCTCGGAACAAAAGAACTGTGCTTCCTCCACATACGGGCCATATCTAGTTCAACTGTGCTTAGGAAACTGACAAGAACAGGAGCTCCTCTTCAGTCCAATACACTGTACTTGCTGGCAACAGAAGCGAGTGCTATTTGCACTGTGTATGGCAATGGGAGCGCAATAGTGACTTTCCTTACCAGAAAACAACTCTTGCTCCTGGGACCAACAACTGCATGTGATTCAACTCCATTTAGGACTGGGAAACAAACGCTAGCTCCCCTTACAAGAAACACACTCTGCTTTTGAGAAAAGAGCACTCTTCTACTCTACTGTGTTTCCTATGTGGTCTGAACACTAAGCTTGCTCAGAACAAAAGAACTGTGCTTCCTAAACACACGGCCATATCTAGTTCAATTCTGGTTAGCCAACTGACAAGAACAGTAGATCCTCTTCAGTCCAATACACTGTACATACTGGGAACAGACGCCAGTGCTATTTGCCCTTTGTATGAAAATGGGAGCGCAATAGTGACTCTTCTTACCAGAAAACAACTCTTGCTCATAGGACCAGAAACTGCAAGGGATTCAACTCCATTTAGGACTGGGAAACAAACACTAGCTCGCCTTAAAAGAAACACACTCTGCTTTTGAGAAAAGAGCACTCTTCTACTCTACTGTGTTTCCTATGGGGTCTGAACAGTAAGCTTGCTCAGAACAAAAGAACTGTGCTTCCTACACACACGGGCCATATCTAGTTCAACACTGCTTTGGAAACAGACAAGAACAGTAGATCCTCTTCAGTCCAATACACTGTACATGCTGGGAACAGACACGAGTGCTATTTGCACTATGTATGACAATGTGAGCACAATAGTGACTCTTCTTACCAGAAAACTACTCTTGCTCATAGAACCAGAAACTGCATGTGATTCAACGCCATTTAGGACTGGGAAACAAATGCTAGCTCGCCTTACGAGAAACACACTATGCTTTTGAGAAAAGATCACTCATCTACTCTACTGTGTTTCCTATAGGGCCAGAACAGTGAGCTTGCTCAGAACAAAAGAACTGTGCTTCCTACACACGGCCATATCTATTTCAATTCTGCTTAGCAAACTGACAAGAACAGTAGATCCTCTTCAGTCCAATACACTGTACATGCTGGGAACAGACGCCAGTGCTATTTGCCCTGTGTTTGACAAAGGGAGCACAATAGTGACTCTTCTTACCAGACAACAACTCTTGCTCGTAGGACCACAAACTGCATGTGATTCAACTCCATTTAGGACTGGGAAACAAACGCTAGCTCGCCTTACAAGAAACACACTCTGCTTTTGAGAAAAGAGCACTCTTCTACTCTACTGTGTTTCCTATGTGGTCTGAACACTAAGCTTGCTCAGAACAAAAGAACTGTGCTTCCTAAACACACGGCCATATCTAGTTCAATTCTGGTTAGCCAACTGACAAGAACAGTAGATCCTCTTCAGTCCAATACACTGTACATACTGGGAACAGACGCCAGTGCTATTTGCCCTTTGTATGAAAATGGGAGCGCAATAGTGACTCTTCTTACCAGAAAACAACTCTTGCTCATAGGACCAGAAACTGCAAGGGATTCAACTCCATTTAGGACTGGGAAACAAACACTAGCTCGCCTTAAAAGAAACACACTCTGCTTTTGAGAAAAGAGCACTCTTCTACTCTACTGTGTTTCCTATGGGGTCTGAACAGTAAGCTTGCTCAGAACAAAAGAACTGTGCTTCCTACACACACGGGCCATATCTAGTTCAACACTGCTTTGGAAACAGACAAGAACAGTAGATCCTCTTCAGTCCAATACACTGTACATGCTGGGAACAGACACGAGTGCTATTTGCACTATGTATGACAATGTGAGCACAATAGTGACTCTTCTTACCAGAAAACTACTCTTGCTCATAGAACCAGAAACTGCATGTGATTCAACGCCATTTAGGACTGGGAAACACATGCTAGCTCGCCTTACGAGAAACACACTATGCTTTTGAGAAAAGATCACTCATCTACTCTACTGTGTTTCCTATAGGGCCAGAACAGTGAGCTTGCTCAGAACAAAAGAACTGTGCTTCCTACACACGGCCATATCTATTTCAATTCTGCTTAGCAAACTGACAAGAACAGTAGATCCTCTTCAGTCCAATACACTGTACATGCTGGGAACAGACGCCAGTGCTATTTGCCCTGTGTTTGACAAAGGGAGCACAATAGTGACTCTTCTTACCAGACAACAACTCTTGCTCGTAGGACCACAAACTGCATGTGATTCAACTCCATTTAGGACTGGGAAACAAACGCTAGCTCGCCTTACAAGAAACACTCTCTGCTTTTGAGAAAAGAGTACTCTTCTACTGTTCTGTGTTTCCTATAGGGCCAGAACAGTGAGCTTGCTCAGAACAAAAGAACTGTGCTTCCTACACACACGGGCTATATCTAGTTCAACTCTGCTTAGGAAACTGACAAGAACAGTAGATCCCCTTAAGTCCAATACACTGTACATGCTGGAACACACGCCACTGCATTTGCCCTATGAATGACAATGGGAACGCAATAGTGACTCTTCTTACCAGAAAACAACTCTTGCTCGTAGGACCAGAAACTGCATGTGATTCAACTCCATTTAGGACTGGGAAACAAACGCTAGCTCGCCTTACAAGAAACACACTCTGCTTTTGAGAAAAGAGCACTCTTCTACTCTACTGTGTTTCCTATGGGGTTTGAACAGTGAGCTTCCTCAGAAGAAAAGAACTGTGCTTCCTACACACACGGCCATATCTAGTTCAATTCTGATTAGCCAACTGACAAGAACAGTAGATCCTCTTCAGACCAATACACTGTACATGCTGGGAACAGTCGCCAGTGCTATTTGCCCTGTGTATGACAATGGGAGCGCAATAGTTACTCTTCTTACCAGAAAACAACTCTTGCTCGAAAAACCAGAAACTGCACGTGATTCAACTCCATTTAGGACTGGGAAAAAAAAGCTCGGTCGCCTTACAAGAAACACACTCTGCTTTTGAGAAAAGAGCACTCTTCTACTCTACTGTGTTTCCTATGGGGTCTGAACAGTAAGCTTGCTCAGAACAAAGAACTGTGCTTCCTACACACACGGGCCATATCTAGTTCAACTCTGCTTAGGAACCTGACAAGAACATTAGACCCTCTTCAGTCCAATACACTGTACATGCTGGGAACAGACGCGAGTGCTATTTGCCCTGTGTATGACAATGGGAGCACAATAGTGACTCTTCTTACCAGAAAACTACTCTTGTCATAGAACAAGAAACTGCATGTGATTCAACGCCATTTAGGACTGGGAAACAAATGCTAGCTCACATTACAAGAAACACGCTCTGCTTTTGAGAAAAGATCACTCTTCTACTCTACTGTGTTTCCTATAGGGCCAGAACAGTGAGCTTGCTCAGACGAAAAGAACTGTGCTTCGTTCACACACGGCCATATCTATTTTAATTCTGCTTATGAAACTGACAAGAACAGTAGATCCTCTTCAGTCCAATACACTGTACATGCTGGGAAGAGACGCCAGTGCTATTTGCCCTGTGTATGACAAAGGAGCACAATAGTGACTCTTCCTACCAGAAAACAACTCTTGCTCGTAGGACCATAAACTGCATGTGATTCAACTCCATTTAGGACTGAGAAACAAACGCTAGCTCGCCTTACAAGAAACACACTCTGCTTTTGAGAAAAGAGCACTCTTCTACTCTACTGTGTTTCCTATGGGGTTTGAACAGTGAGCTTCCTCAGAAGAAAAGAACTGTGCTTCCTACACACACGGCCATATCTAGTTCAATTCTGGTTAGCCAACTGACAAGAACAGTAGCTCCTCTTCAGTCCAATACACTGTAGTTGCTGGCAAAAGACACGAGTGCTATTTGCACTGTGTATGGCAATGGGAGCGCAATAGTGACTTTCCTTAACAGAAAAAAACTCTTGCTCGTGGGACCAACAACTGCATGTGATTCAACTCCATTTGGGACTGGGAAACAAACACTAGCTCGCCTTAAAAGAAACACACTCTGCTTTTGAGAAAAGAGCACTCTTCTTCTCTACTGTGTTTCCTATGTGGTCTGAAGAGTAAGCTTGCTCAGAACAAAAGAACTGTGCTTCCTACACACACGGGCCATATCTAGTTCAACTCTGCTTAGCATACTGACAAGAACAGTAGATCCTCCTCAGTCCAATACACTGTACATGCTGGGAACAGACGCCAGTGCTATTTGCCCTGTGTAGGACAAAGGAGCACAATAGTGACTCTTCTTACCAGAAAACAACTCTTGCTCGTAGGACCACAAACTGCATGTGATTCAACTCCATTTAGGACTGGGAAACAAACGCTAGCTCGCCTTACAAGAAACACACTCTGCTTTTGAGAAAAGATCACTCTTCTACTCTACTGTGTTTCCTATAGGGCCAGAACAGTGAGCTTGCTCAGAAGAAAAGAACTGTGCTTCCTACACACACGGCCATATCTACTTCAATTCTGCTTATGAAACTGACAAGAACAGTAGCTCCTTTACAGTACAATACACTGTACATGCTGGGAACAGACGCCAGTGCTATTTGCCCTGTGTATGACAAAGGAGCTCAATAGTGACGCTTCTTACCAGAAAACAACTCTTGCTCATAGGACCACAAACTGCATGTGATTCAACTCCATTTAGGACTGGGAAACAAACGCTACCTCGCCTTACAAGAAACACACTCTGCTTTTGAGAAAAGAGCACTCTTCTACTCTACTGTGTTTCCTATGGGGTTTGAACAGTGAGCTTCCTCAGAACAAAAGAACTGTGCTTCCTACACACACGGCCATATCTAGTTCAATTCTGGTTAGCCAACTGACAAGAACAGTAGCTCCTCTTCAGTCCAATACACTGTAGTTGCTGGCAAAAGACACGAGTGCTATTTGCACTGTGTATGGCAATGGGAGCGCAATAGTGACTTTCCTTACCAGAAAACAACTCTTGCTCGTGGGACTAACAACTGCATGTGATTCAGCTCCATTTGGGACTGGGAAACAAACACTAGCTCGCCTTAAAAGAAACACACTCTGCTTTTGAGAAAAGAGCACTCTTCTACTCTACTGTGTTTCCTATGTGGTCTGAACAGTAAGCTTGCTCAGAAAAAAAGAACTGTGCTTCCTAAACACATGGGCCATATCTAGTTCAACTCTGCTTAGGAAACTGACAAGAACAGTAGATCCTCCTCAGTCCAATACACTGTACATGCTGGGAACAGACGCCAGTGCTATTTGCCCTGTGAATGACAATGGGAACGCAATAGTGACTCTTCTTACCAGAAAACAACTCTTGACCGTAGGACCAGAAACTGCATGTGTTTCAACTCCATTTAGGAATGGGAAACAAACGCTAGCTCGCCTTACAAGAAACACACTCTGCTTTTGAGAGAAGATCACTCTTCTACTCTACTGTGTTTCCTATAGGGCCAGAACATTGAGCTTCCTCAGAACAAAAGAACTGTGCTTCCTACACACATGGCCATATCTAGTTCAATTCTGCTTAGCATACTGAGAAGAACAGTAGATCTTCTTCAGTCCAATACACTGTACATGCTGGGAACAGTCGCCAGTGCTATTTGCCCTGTGTATGACAATGGGAGCGCGATAGTTACTCTTCTTACAAGAAAACAACTCTTGCTCGAAAATCCAGAAACTGCATGTGATTCAACTCCATTTAGGACTGGGAAAAAAAAGCTAGGTCGCCTTACCAGAAACACACTCTGCTCTTGAGAAAAGAGCACTCTTCTACTCTATTGTGTTTCCTATAGGGCCAGAGCTGTGAGCTTGCTCAGAAAAAAAGAACTGTGCTGCCTACACACACGGGCTATATCTAGTTCACCTCTGCTTAGGAAACTGACAAGAACAATAGATCCTCTTCAGTCCAATACAGTGTACAGCCTTGGAATAGACGCCAGCGCTATTTGCCCTGTGTATGACAATGGGAGCACAATAGTGACTCTTCTTACCAGAAAACAACTCTTGCTCTTAGGACCAGAAACTGCATGTGATTCAACACCATTTAGGACTGGGAAACAAATGGTAGCTCGCCTTACAAGAAACACACTCTGCTTTTGAGAAAAGATCACTCTTCTACTCTACTGTGTTTCCTATTGGGCCCGAACAGTGAGCTTGCTCAGAACAAAAGAACTGTGCTTCCTACACACACCGGCCATAACTAGTTCAACTGTGCTTAGGAAACTGACAAGAACAGTAGCTCCAATTCAGTCCAATACACTGTACTTGCTGGCAACAGACGCAAGTGCTATTTGTACTGTGTATGGCAATGGGAGCGCAATAGTGACTTTCCTTACCAGAAAACAACTCTTGTTCGTGAGACCAACAGCTGCATGTGATTCAACTCCATTTAGGTCTGGGAAACAAACGCTAGCTCTCCTTACAAGAAACACACTCTGCTTTTGAGAAAAGAGCACTCTTCTACGCTACTGTGTTTCCTATAGGGCCAGAACAGTGAGCTTGCTCAGAACAAAAGAACTGTGCTTCCTACACACACGGGCCATATCTAGTTCACCTCTGCTTAGGAAACAGACAAGAACAGTAGATCCTTTTCAGTCCAATACACTGTACATGCTGGGAACAGATGCCAGGGCTATTTGCCCTTTGTATGTCAATGGGAGCGCAATAGTGACTCTTCTTACCAGAAAACAACTCTTGCTCGAAGGACCAGAAACTGCATGTGATTCAAGTCCATTTAGGACTGTGAAACAAATGCTAGCTCGTCTTACAAGAAACACACTCTGCTTTTGAGAAAAGAGCACTCTTCTACTCTACTGTGTTTCCTATGGGGTTTGAACAGTGAGATTCCTCAGAAGAAAAGAACTGTGCTTCCTACACACACGGCCATATCTAGTTCAATTCTGCTTAGCCAACTCACAAGAACAGTAGATCCTCTTCAGTCCAATACACTGTACATGCTGGGAACAGTCGCCAGTGCTATTTGCCCTGTGTATGACAATGGGAGCGCAATAGTTACTCTTCTTACAAGAAAACATCTCTTGCTCGAAAAACCAGAAACTGCATGTTATTCAACTCCATTTAGGACTGGGAAAAAAAAGATCGGAGCCTTACAAGAAACACACTCTGCTTTTGAGAAAAGAGCACTCGTCTACTCTATTGTGTTTCCTATAGGGCCAGAACAGTGAGTTTGCTCAGAACAAAAGAACTGTGCTTCCTACACACACGGGCTATATCTAGTTCAACTCTGCTTAGGAAACTGACAAGAACAATAGATCCTCTTCAGTCCAATACAGTGTACAGGCTGGGAACAGACGCCAGTGCTATTTGCCCTGTGTATGAAAATGGGAGCACAATAGTGACTCTACTTACCAGAAAACAATTCTTGCTCTTAGGACCAGAAACTGCATGTGATTCAACACCATTTAGGACTGGGAAACAAACGCTAGCTCGCCTTACAAAAAACACACTCTGCTTTTGAGAAAAGAGCACTCTTCTACTCTTCTGTGTTTCCTATGGGGTTTGAACAGTGAGCTTCCTCAGAAGAAAAGAACTGTGCTTCCTACACACACGGCCATATCTAGTTCAATTTTGCTTAGCCAACTGACAAGAAGACTAGATCCTCCTCAGTCCAATACACTGTACATGCTGGGAACAGTCGCCAGTGCTATTTGCCTTGTGTATGACAATGGGAGCGCAATAGTTACTCTTCTTATCAGAAAACAATTCTTGCTCGAAAAACCAGAAACTGCATGTTATTCAACTCCATTTTGGACTGGGAAAAAGAAGCTAGGTCGCCTTACAAGAAACACACTCTGCTTTTGAGAAAAGAGCACTCTTCTACTCTATTGGGTTTCCTATAGGCCCAGAACAGTGAGCTTGCTCAGAACAAAAGAACTGTGCTTCCTACACACACGGGCTATATCTAGTTCAACTCTGCTTAGGAAACTGACAAGAACAATAGATCCTCTTCAGTCCAATACAGTGTACAGGCTGGGAACAAACGCCAGTGCTATTTGCCCTGTGTATGAAAATGGGAGCACAACAGTGACTCTTCTTACCAGAAAACAACTCTTGCTCTTAGGACCAGAAACTGCATGTGATTCAACACCATTTAGGACTGGGAAACAAACGCTAGCTCGCCTTACAAAAAACACACTCTGCTTTTGAGAAAAGAGCACTCTTCTACTCTACAGTGTTTCCTATAAGGTCCGAACAGTGAGCTTGCTCAGAACAAAAGAACTGTGCTTCCTACACACACGGGCCATATCTAGTTCAACTCTGCTTAGGAAACTGACAAGAACAGTAGCTCCTCTTCGGTCCAATACACTGTGGTTGCTGGCAAAAGACGCGAGTGCTATTTGCACTGTGTATGGCAATGGGAGCGCAATAGTGACTTTCCTTACCAGAAAACAACTCTTGCTCGTGGGACCAACAACTGCATGTGATTCCACTCCATTTAGGACTGGGAAACAAACGCTAGCTTGCCTTACAAGAAACACACTCTGCTTTTGAGAAAAGAGCACTCTTCTACTCTACAGTGTTTCCTATGGGGTCCGAACAGTGAGCTTTCTCAGAACAAAAGAACTGTGCTTCCTACACACACGGGCCATATCTAGTTCAACTCTGCTTAGGAAACTGACAAGAACAGTAGCTCCTCTTCAGTCCAATACACTGTAGTTGCTGGCAAAAGACGCGAGTGCTATTTGCACTGTTTATGGCAATGGGAGCGCAATAGTGACTTTCCTTACCAGAAAACAACTCTTGCTCGTGGGACCAACAACTGCATGTGATTCAACTCCATTTAGGACTGGGAAACAAACACTAGCTCTCCTTACAAGAAACACACTCTGCTTTTGAGAAAAGAATACTCTTCTACTCTACTGTGTTTCCTATAGGGCCAGAACAGTGAACTTGCTCAGAACAAAAGAACTGTGCTTCCTACACACGGGACATATCTAGTTAAACTCTCCTTAGGAAACTGACAAGAACAGTAGATCCTCTTCAGTCCAATACACTGTACATGCTGGGAAAAGACGCAAGTGCTATTTGCCCTGTGAATGACAACGGGAACGCAATAGTGACTCTTCTTACCAGATAACAACTCTTGCTCGTAGGACCAGAAACTGCATGTGATTCAACTCCATTTAGGACTGGCAAACAAACGCGAGCTCGCCTTACAAGAAACAGACTCTGCTTTTAAGAAAAGAGCACTCTTCTACTCTACTATGTTTCCTATAGGGCCAGAACATTGAGCTTCCTCAGAACAAAAGAACTGTGCTTCCTACACACACGGGCCATATCTAGTTCAATTCTGCTTAGCAAACTGACAAGAACAGTAGATCTTCTTCAGTCCAATACACTGTACATGCTGGGAACAGTCGCCAGTACTATTTGCCCTGTGTATGACAATGGGAGCACAATAGTTACTCTTCTTACCAGAAAACAACTCTTGCTCAAAAAACCAAAAACTGCATGTGATTCAACTCCATTTAGGACTGGGAAAAAAAAGCTAGGTCGCCTTACAAGTAACACACTCTGCTTTTGAGAAAAGAGCACTCTTCTACTCTATTGTGTTTCCTATAGGGCCACAACAGTGAGCTTGCTCAGAACAAAAGATCTGTGCTTCCTACACACACGGGCTATATCTAGTTCAACTCTGCATAGGAAACTGACAAGAACAATAGATCCTCTTCAGTCCAATACAGTGTACAGGCTTGGAATAGACGCCAGCGCTATTTGCCCTGTGTATGACAATGGGAGCACAATAGTGACTCTTCTTACCAGAAAACAACTCTTGCTCTTAGGACCAGAAACTGCATGTGATTCAACACCATTTAGGACTGGGAAACAAATGGTAGCTCGCCTTACAAGAAACACACTCTGCTTTTGAGAAAAGATCACTCTTCTACTCTACTGTGTTTCCTATTGGGCCCGAACAGTGAGCTTGCTCAGAACAAAAGAACTGTGCTTCCTACACACACCGGCCATAACTAGTTCAACTGTGCTTAGGAAACTGACAAGAACAGTAGCTCCAATTCAGTCCAATACACTGTACTTGCTGGCAACAGACGCGAGTGCTATTTGTACTGTGTATGGCAATGGGAGCGCAATAGTGACTTTCCTTACCAGAAAACAACTCTTGTTCGTGAGACCAACAGCTGCATGTGATTCAACTCCATTTAGGTCTGGGAAACAAACGCTAGCTCTCCTTACAAGAAACACACTCTGCTTTTGAGAAAAGAGCACTCTTCTACGCTACTGTGTTTCCTATAGGGCCAGAACAGTGAGCTTGCTCAGAACAAAAGAACTGTGCTTCCTACACACACGGGCCATATCTAGTTCACCTCTGCTTAGGAAACAGACAAGAACAGTAGATCCTTTTCAGTCCAATACACTGTACATGCTGGGTCAGATGCCAGGGCTATTTGCCCTTTGTATGTCAATGGGAGCGCAATAGTGACTCTTCTTACCAGAAAACAACTCTTGCTCGAAGGACCAGAAACTGCATGTGATTCAAGTCCATTTAGGACTGTGAAACAAATGCTAGCTCGTCTTACAAGAAACACACTCTGCTTTTGAGAAAAGAGCACTCTTCTACTCTACTGTGTTTCCTATGGGGTTTGAACAGTGAGATTCCTCAGAAGAAAAGAACTGTGCTTCCTACACACACGGCCATATCTAGTTCAATTCTGCTTAGCCAACTCACAAGAACAGTAGATCCTCTTCAGTCCAATACACTGTACATGCTGGGAACAGTCGCCAGTGCTATTTGCCCTGTGTATGACAATGGAAGCGCAATAGTTACTCTTCTTACAAGAAAACATCTCTTGCACGAAAAACCAGAAACTGCATGTTATTCAACTCCATTTAGGACTGGGAAAAAAAAGATCGGTCGCCTTACAAGAAACACACTCTGCTTTTGAGAAAAGAGCACTCGTCTACTCTATTGTGTTTCCTATAGGGCCAGAACAGTGAGCTTGCTCAGAACAAAAGAACTGTGCTTCCTACACACACGGGCTATATCTAGTTCAACTCTGCTTAGGAAACTGACAAAAACAATAGATCCTCTTCAGTCCAATACAGTGTACAGGCTGGGAACAGACGCCAGTGCTATTTGCCCTGTGTATGAAAATGGGAGCACAATAGTGACTCTACTTACCAGAAAACAATTCTTGCTCTTAGGACCAGAAACTGCATGTGATTCAACACCATTTAGGACTGGGAAACAAACGCTAGCTCGCCTTACAAAAAACACACTCCTCTTTTGAGAAAAGAGCACTCTTCTACTCTTCTGTGTTTCCTATGGGGTTTGAACAGTGAGCTTCCTCAGAAGAAAAGAACTGTGCTTCCTACACACACGGCCATATCTAGTTCAATTTTGCTTAGCCAACTGACAAGAAGACTAGATCCTCCTCAGTCCAATACACTGTACATGCTGGGAACAGTCGCCAGTGCTATTTGCCTTGTGTATGACAATGGGAGCGCAATAGTTACTCTTCTTATCAGAAAACAATTCTTGCTCGAAAAACCAGAAACTGCGTGTTATTCAACTCCATTTTGGACTGGGAAAAAAAAGCTAGGTCGCCTTACAAGAAACACACTCTGCTTTTGAGAAAAGAGCACTCTTCTACTCTATTGGGTTTCCTATAGGCCCAGAACAGTGAGCTTGCTCAGAACAAAAGAACTGTGCTTCCTACACACACGGGCTATATCTAGTTCAACTCTGCTTAGGAAACTGACAAGAACAATAGATCCTCTTCAGTCCAATACAGTGTACAGGCTGGGAACAAACGCCAGTGCTATTTGCCCTGTGTATGAAAATGGGAGCACAACAGTGACTCTTCTTACCAGAAAACAACTCTTGCTCTTAGGACCAGAAACTGCATGTGATTCAACACCATTTAGGACTGGGAAACAAACGCTAGCTCGCCTTACAAAAAACACACTCTGCTTTTGAGAAAAGAGCACTCTTCTACTCTACAGTGTTTCCTATAAGGTCCGAACAGTGAGCTTGCTCAGAACAAAAGAACTGTGCTTCCTACACACACGGGCCATATCTAGTTCAACTCTGCTTAGGAAACTGACAAGAACAGTAGCTCCTCTTCGGTCCAATACACTGTAGTTGCTGGCAAAAGACGCGAGTGCTATTTGCACTGTGTATGGCAATGGGAGCACAATAGTGACTTTCCTTACCAGAAAACAACTCTTGCTCGTGGGACCAACAACTGCATGTGATTCCACTCCATTTAGGACTGGGAAACAAACGCTAGCTTGCCTTACAAGAAACACACTCTGCTTTTGAGAAAAGAGCACTCTTCTACTCTACAGTGTTTCCTATGGGGTCCGAACAGTGAGCTTGCTCAGAACAAAAGAACTTTGCTTCCTACACACACGGGCCATATCTAGTTCAACTCTGCTTAGGAAACTGACAAGAACAGTAGCTCCTCTTCAGTCCAATACACTGTAGTTGCTGGCAAAAGACGCGAGTGCTATTTGCACTGTTTATGGCAATGGGAGCGCAATAGTGACTTTCCTTACCAGAAAACAACTCTTGCTCGTGGGACCAACAACTGCATGTGATTCAACTCCATTTAGGACTGGGAAACAAACACTAGCTCTCCTTACAAGAAACACACTCTGCTTTTGAGAAAAGAATACTCTTCTACTCTACTGTGTTTCCTATAGGGCCAGAACAGTGAACTTGCTCAGAACAAAAGAACTGTGCTTCCTACACACGGGACATATCTAGTTAAACTCTCCTTAGGAAACTGACAAGAACAGTAGATCCTCTTCAGTCCAATACACTGTACATGCTGGGAAAAGACGCAAGTGCTATTTGCCCTGTGAATGACAACGGGAACGCAATAGTGACTCTTCTTACCAGATAACAACTCTTGCTCGTAGGACCAGAAACTGCATGTGATTCAACTCCATTTAGGACTGGCAAACAAACGCGAGCTCGCCTTACAAGAAACAGACTCTGCTTTTAAGAAAAGAGCACTCTTCTACTCTACTATGTTTCCTATAGGGCCAGAACATTGAGCTTCCTCAGAACAAAAGAACTGTGCTTCCTACACACACGGGCCATATCTAGTTCAATTCTGCTTAGCAAACTGACAAGAACAGTAGATCTTCTTCAGTCCAATACACTGTACATGCTGGGAACAGTCGCCAGTACTATTTGCCCTGTGTATGACAATGGGAGCACAATAGTTACTCTTCTTACCAGAAAACAACTCTTGCTCAAAAAACCAAAAACTGCATGTGATTCAACTCCATTTAGGACTGGGAAAAAAAAGCTAGGTCGCCTTACAAGTAACACACTCTGCTTTTGAGAAAAGAGCACTCTTCTACTCTATTGTGTTTCCTATAGGGCCACAACAGTGAGCTTGCTCAGAACAAAAGAACTGTGCTTCCTACACACACGGGCTATATCTAGTTCAACTCTGCATAGGAAACTGACAAGAACAATAGATCCTCTTCAGTCCAATACAGTGTACAGGCTTGGAATAGACGCCAGCGCTATTTGCCCTGTGTATGACAATGGGAGCACAATAGTGACTCTTCTTACCAGAAAACAACTCTTGCTCTTAGGACCAGAAACTGCATGTGATTCAACACCATTTAGGACTGGGAAACAAATGGTAGCTCGCCTTACAAGAAACACACTCTGCTTTTGAGAAAAGATCACTCTTCTACTCTACTGTGTTTCCTATTGGGCCCGAACAGTGAGCTTGCTCAGAACAAAAGAACTGTGCTTCCTACACACACCGGCCATAACTAGTTCAACTGTGCTTAGGAAACTGACAAGAACAGTAGCTCCAATTCAGTCCAATACACTGTACTTGCTGGCAACAGACGCGAGTGCTATTTGTACTGTGTATGGCAATGGGAGCGCAATAGTGACTTTCCTTACCAGAAAACAACTCTTGTTCGTGAGACCAACAGCTGCATGTGATTCAACTCCATTTAGGTCTGGGAAACAAACGCTAGCTCTCCTTACAAGAAACACACTCTGCTTTTGAGAAAAGAGCACTCTTCTACGCTACTGTGTTTCCTATAGGGCCAGAACAGTGAGCTTGCTCAGAACAAAAGAACTGTGCTTCCTACACACACGGGCCATATCTAGTTCACCTCTGCTTAGGAAACAGACAAGAACAGTAGATCCTTTTCAGTCCAATACACTGTACATGCTGGGTCAGATGCCAGGGCTATTTGCCCTTTGTATGTCAATGGGAGCGCAATAGTGACTCTTCTTACCAGAAAACAACTCTTGCTCGAAGGACCAGAAACTGCATGTGATTCAAGTCCATTTAGGACTGTGAAACAAATGCTAGCTCGTCTTACAAGAAACACACTCTGCTTTTGAGAAAAGAGCACTCTTCTACTCTACTGTGTTTCCTATGGGGTTTGAACAGTGAGATTCCTCAGAAGAAAAGAACTGTGCTTCCTACACACACGGCCATATCTAGTTCAATTCTGCTTAGCCAACTCACAAGAACAGTAGATCCTCTTCAGTCCAATACACTGTACATGCTGGGAACAGTCGCCAGTGCTATTTGCCCTGTGTATGACAATGGGAGCGCAATAGTTACTCTTCTTACAAGAAAACATCTCTTGCTCGAAAAACCAGAAACTGCATGTTATTCAACTCCATTTAGGACTGGGAAAAAAAAGATCGGTCGCCTTACAAGAAACACACTCTGCTTTTGAGAAAAGAGCACTCGTCTACTCTATTGTGTTTCCTATAGGGCCAGAACAGTGAGCTTGCTCAGAACAAAAGAACTGTGCTTCCTACACACACGGGCTATATCTAGTTCAACTCTGCTTAGGAAACTGACAAAAACAATAGATCCTCTTCAGTCCAATACAGTGTACAGGCTGGGAACAGACGCCAGTGCTATTTGCCCTGTGTATGAAAATGGGAGCACAATAGTGACTCTACTTACCAGAAAACAATTCTTGCTCTTAGGACCAGAAACTGCATGTGATTCAACACCATTTAGGACTGGGAAACAAACGCTAGCTCGCCTTACAAAAAACACACTCCTCTTTTGAGAAAAGAGCACTCTTCTACTCTTCTGTGTTTCCTATGGGGTTTGAACAGTGAGCTTCCTCAGAAGAAAAGAACTGTGCTTCCTACACACACGGCCATATCTAGTTCAATTTTGCTTAGCCAACTGACAAGAAGACTAGATCCTCCTCAGTCCAATACACTGTACATGCTGGGAACAGTCGCCAGTGCTATTTGCCTTGTGTATGACAATGGGAGCGCAATAGTTACTCTTCTTATCAGAAAACAATTCTTGCTCGAAAAACCAGAAACTGCGTGTTATTCAACTCCATTTTGGACTGGGAAAAAAAAGCTAGGTCGCCTTACAAGAAACACACTCTGCTTTTGAGAAAAGAGCACTCTTCTACTCTATTGGGTTTCCTATAGGCCCAGAACAGTGAGCTTGCTCAGAACAAAAGAACTGTGCTTCCTACACACACGGGCTATATCTAGTTCAACTCTGCTTAGGAAACTGACAAGAACAATAGATCCTCTTCAGTCCAATACAGTGTACAGGCTGGGAACAAACGCCAGTGCTATTTGCCCTGTGTATGAAAATGGGAGCACAACAGTGACTCTTCTTACCAGAAAACAACTCTTGCTCTTAGGACCAGAAACTGCATGTGATTCAACACCATTTAGGACTGGGAAACAAACGCTAGCTCGCCTTACAAAAAACACACTCTGCTTTTGAGAAAAGAGCACTCTTCTACTCTACAGTGTTTCCTATAAGGTCCGAACAGTGAGCTTGCTCAGAACAAAAGAACTGTGCTTCCTACACACACGGGCCATATCTAGTTCAACTCTGCTTAGGAAACTGACAAGAACAGTAGCTCCTCTTCGGTCCAATACACTGTAGTTGCTGGCAAAAGACGCGAGTGCTATTTGCACTGTGTATGGCAATGGGAGCACAATAGTGACTTTCCTTACCAGAAAACAACTCTTGCTCGTGGGACCAACAACTGCATGTGATTCCACTCCATTTAGGACTGGGAAACAAACGCTAGCTTGCCTTACAAGAAACACACTCTGCTTTTGAGAAAAGAGCACTCTTCTACTCTACAGTGTTTCCTATGGGGTCCGAACAGTGAGCTTGCTCAGAACAAAAGAACTTTGCTTCCTACACACACGGGCCATATCTAGTTCAACTCTGCTTAGGAAACTGACAAGAACAGTAGCTCCTCTTCAGTCCAATACACTGTAGTTGCTGGCAAAAGACGCGAGTGCTATTTGCACTGTTTATGGCAATGGGAGCGCAATAGTGACTTTCCTTACCAGAAAACAACTCTTGCTCGTGGGACCAACAACTGCATGTGATTCAACTCCATTTAGGACTGGGAAACAAACACTAGCTCTCCTTACAAGAAACACACTCTGCTTTTGAGAAAAGAATACTCTTCTACTCTACTGTGTTTCCTATAGGGCCAGAACAGTGAACTTGCTCAGAACAAAAGAACTGTGCTTCCTACACACGGGACATATCTAGTTAAACTCTCCTTAGGAAACTGACAAGAACAGTAGATCCTCTTCAGTCCAATACACTGTACATGCTGGGAAAAGACGCAAGTGCTATTTGCCCTGTGAATGACAACGGGAACGCAATAGTGACTCTTCTTACCAGATAACAACTCTTGCTCGTAGGACCAGAAACTGCATGTGATTCAACTCCATTTAGGACTGGCAAACAAACGCGAGCTCGCCTTACAAGAAACAGACTCTGCTTTTAAGAAAAGAGCACTCTTCTACTCTACTATGTTTCCTATAGGGCCAGAACATTGAGCTTCCTCAGAACAAAAGAACTGTGCTTCCTACACACACGGGCCATATCTAGTTCAATTCTGCTTAGCAAACTGACAAGAACAGTAGATCTTCTTCAGTCCAATACACTGTACATGCTGGGAACAGTCGCCAGTACTATTTGCCCTGTGTATGACAATGGGAGCACAATAGTTACTCTTCTTACCAGAAAACAACTCTTGCTCAAAAAACCAAAAACTGCATGTGATTCAACTCCATTTAGGACTGGGAAAAAAAAGCTAGGTCGCCTTACAAGTAACACACTCTGCTTTTGAGAAAAGAGCACTCTTCTACTCTATTGTGTTTCCTATAGGGCCACAACAGTGAGCTTGCTCAGAACAAAAGAACTGTGCTTCCTACACACACGGGCTATATCTAGTTCAACTCTGCATAGGAAACTGACAAGAACAATAGATCCGCTTCAGTCCAATACAGTGTATAGGCTGGGAACAGACGCCAGTGCTATTTGCCCTGTGTATGACAATGGGAGCACAATAGTGACTCTTCTTACCAGAAAACAACTCTTGCTCTTAGGACCAGAAAGTGCATGTGATTCAACACCATTTAGGACTGGGAAACAAACGGTAGCTCGCCTTACAAGAAACACACTCTGCTTTAGAGAAAAGAGCACTCTTCTACTCTACTGTGTTTCCTATACGGCCAGAACAGTGAGCTTGCTCAGAACAGAAGAACTGAGCTTCCTACGCACACGGGCCATATCTAGTTCAACTCTGCTTAGGAAACTGACAAGAACAGTAGCTCCTCTTCGTTCCGATACACTGTACTTGCTGGGAACAGACGCCAGGGTTATTTGCACTTTGTATGTCAATGGGAGCGCAATAGTGACTTTCCTTACCAGAAAACAACTCTTGCTCATAGGACCAGTATCTGCATGTGATTCAACTCCATTTAAGACTGGAAAACAAATGCTACCTTGCCTTACATGAAACACACTCTGCTTTTGAGAAAAGAGCACTCTTCTACTCTACTGTGTTTCCTATAGGGCCAGAACAGTGAGCTTGCTCAGAACATAATAACTGTGCTTCCTACACACACGGGCCATATCTAGTTCAACTCTGCTTAGGAACCTGACAAGAACAGTAGATACCCTTTAGTCCAATACACTGTACTTGCTGGGAACAGACGCCAGTGCTATTTGTCCTGTGTATGGCAATGGCAGGGCAATAGTGACTATTCTTACCATAAAACAACTCTTGCTCGTAGGACCAGAAACTGCATGTGTTTCAACTCCATTTCGGACTGGGAAACAAATGCTAGCTCACCTTACAAGAAACACACTCTGCTTTAGAGAAAAGAGCACTCTTCTACTCTACTGTGTTTCCTATAGGGCAAGAACAGTTAGCTTGCTCAGAACAAAAGAACTGTGCTTCCTACACACGGGCCATATCTAGTTCAACTCTGCTTAGGAAACTGACTAGAACAGTAGCTCCTCTTCAGTCCGATACACTGTATTTGCTGAGAACAGACGCCAGTGCTATTTGTCCTGTGTATGGCAATGGCAGCGCAATAGTGACTTTCCTTACCAGAAAACAACTCTTGCTCATAGGACCAGAAACGGCATGATATTCTACTCCATTTAGGACTGGGAAACAAACGCTAGCTCCCCTTACAAGAAACACACTCTGCTTTAGAGAAAGGAGCAGTCTTCTACTCTACTGTGTTTCCTATGGGGTCCAAACAGTGAGCTTGCTCAGAACAAAAGAACAGTGCTTCCTACACACACGGACCATATGTAGTTCAACTCTGCTTAGGAACCTGACAAGAACAGTAGCTCCTCTTCAGTCCAACACTGTACTTGCAGGGAACAGACGCGAGTGCTATTTGCACTGTGTATGGCAATGGGCGCGCAATAGTGACTTTCCTTACCAGAAAACAACTCTTGGGCGTAGGACCAGAAACTGCATGTGATTCAACTCCATTTAGGACTAGGAA
Source organism: Peromyscus eremicus (assembly GCF_949786415.1). NCBI lineage: Eukaryota > Metazoa > Chordata > Mammalia > Rodentia > Cricetidae > Peromyscus > Peromyscus eremicus. The sequence continues at coordinate 185,269 of NW_026734691.1, read as the reverse complement.
ACAAACGCTAGCTTGCCCTACAAGAAACACAGTCGGCTTTAGAGAAAAGAACACTCTTCTACTCTACTGTGTTTCCTAAAGGGCCAGAACAATGAGCTTGCTAAGAACATAATAACTGTGCTTCCTACACACACGGGCCATATCTAGTTCAACTCTGCTTAGGAACCTGACAAGAACAGTAGATCCCCTTTAGTCCAATACACTTGCTGGGAACAACGCCAGTGCTATTTGTCCTGTGTATGGCAATGGCAGCGCAATAGTGACTATTCTTACCATAAAACAACTCTTGCTCATAGGACCAGAAACTGCATGTGTTTCACCTCCATTTAGGACTGGGAAACAAACGCTAGCTCGCCTTACAAGATACACACTCTGCTTTAGAGAAAAGAGCATTCTTCTACTCTACTGTGTTTCCTATAGGGCCAGAAAAGTGAGCTTGCTCAGAACAAAAGAACTGTGCTTCCTACACACGGGCCATATCTAGTTCACCTCTGCTTAGGAAACTGACAAGAACAGTAGCTCCTCTTCGTCCGATACACTATACTTGCTGGGAACAGACGCGAGTGCTATTTGCACTGTATATGGCAATAGGAGTGCAATAGTGACTTTCCTTACCAGAAAACAACTCTTGCTCGTAGGACCAGAAACTGCATGTGATTCAACTCCATTTAGGAGTAGGAAACAAACGCTAGCTCGCCTTACAAGAAACACAGTCGGCTTTTGAGAAAAGAGCACTCTTCTACTCTACTGTGTTTCCTATGGGGTCTGAACAGTAAGCTTTCTCAGAACAAAGAACTGTGCTTCCTACACACACGGGCCATATCTAGTTCAACACTGCTTAGGAAACTGACAAGAACAGTAGATCCTCTTCAGTCCAATACACTGTACATGCTGGGAACAGACACGAGTGCTATTTGCACTATGTATGACAATGTGAGCGCAATAGTTACTCTTCTTACCAGAAAACTACTCTTGCTCATAGAACCAGAAACTGCATGTGATTCAACGCCATTTAGGACTGGGAAACAAACGCTAGCTCGCCTTACAAGAAACACACTCTGCTTTTGAGAAAAGATCACTCATCTACTCTACTGTGTTTCCTATAGGGCCAGAACAGTGAGCTTGCTCAGAACAAAAGAACTGTGCTTCCTACACACGGCCATACCTATTTCAATTCTGCTTAGCAAACTGACAAGAACAGTAGATCCTCTTCAGTCCAATACACTGTACTTGCTGGGAACAGACGCCAGTGCTATTTGTCCTGTGTATGGCAATGGCAGGGCAATAGTGACTATTCTTACCATAAAACAACTCTTGCTCGTAGGACCAGTAACTGCATGTGTTTCAACTCCATTTCGGACTGGGAAACAAATGCTAGCGTGCCTTACAAGAAACACACTCTGCTTTCGAGAAAAGAGCACTCTTCCTCTCTACTGTGTTTCCTATAGGGCAAGAACAGTGAGCTTGCTCAGAACAAAAGAACTGTGCGTCCTACACACGGGCCATATCTAGTTCAATCTGCTTAGGTAACTGACAAGAACAGTAGCTCCTCTTCAGTCCGATACACTGTATTTGCTGGGAACAGACGCCAGGGCTATTTGCACTGTATATGGCAATGGGAGCACAATAGGGACTTTCCTTACCAGAAAACAACTCTTGCTCGTAGGACCAGAAAGTGCATGTGATTCAACTCCATTTAGGACTGGCAAACAAATGCTAGCTCGCCTTACATGAAACACACTCTGCCTTTGAGAAAAGAGTACTCTTCTACTCTACTGTGTTTACTAAGGGATCCAAACAGTGAGCTTTCTCAGAACAAAAGAACTGTGCTTCCTACACACATGGGCCATATCTAGGTCAACTCTGCTTAGGAAACTGAAAAGAACAGTAGATCCTCTTCAGTCCAATACACTGTACTTGCTGGGAACAGAGGCGAGTGCTATTGGCACTGTGTATGGCAATGGGAGCACAATAGTGACTCGTCTTACCAGAAAACAACTCGTGCTCGTAGGACAAAAAAACTGCATGTGACTCAACTCCATTTAGCACTTGGAAACAAACTCTAGCTCGCCTTACAAGAAACATACTCTGCTTTTGAGAAAAGAGCACTCTTCTACTCTACTGTGTTTCCCATAGGGCCAGAACGGTGAACTTGCTCAGAACAAAAGAACTGTGCTTCCTACACACACGGAGCATATCTAGTTCAACTCTGCTTAGGAAACTGAAAGAACAGTAGCTCCTCTTCAGTCTGATACACTGTACTTGCTAGGAAGAGACGGGAGTGCTATTTGCACTGTGTGGCAATGGGAGCGCAATAGTGACTTTCCTTACCAGAAAACAACTCTTGCTCATAGGACCAGAAACTGCATGTGATTCAACTCCATTTAGGACTGGGAAACAAACGCTAGCTCGCCTTACAAGAAACACAGTCGGCTTTTGAGAAAAGAGCACTCTTCTACTCTACTGTGTTTCCTATATGGTCCAAACAGTGAGCTTGCTCAGAACAAAAAAAAATTGTGCTTCCTACACACACGGCCATATCTAGTTCAAGTCTGCTTAGGAACCTGACAAGAACAGTAGCTCCTCTTCAGTCCAATACACTGTACTTGATGGCAACAGATGCCAGTGCTATTTGTCCTGTGTATGGCAAAGGCAGCGCAATAGTGACTTTCCTTACCAGAAAACAACTCTTGCTCATAGTACCAGAAACTGCATGTGTTTCAACTCCATTTAGTACTGGGAAACAAACGCTAGCTCGCCTTACAAGAAACACACTCTGCTTTAGAAAAAAGAGCACTCTTCTACAATACTGTGTTTCCTAAGGGGTCCAAACAGTGAGCTTGCTCAGAACAAAAGAACTGTGCTTCCTACACACATGGCCATATCTAGTTCAAGTCTGCTTAAGAACCTGACAAGAACAGTAGCTCCTCTTCAGTCCAATACACTGTACTTGCTGGGAACAGACGCCAGTACTATTTGTCCTGTGTATGGCAATGGCAGTGCAATAGTGACTATTCTTACCATAAAACAACTCTTGCTCATAGGACCAGAAACTGCATGTGTTTCACCTCCATTTAGGACTGGGAAACAAACGCTAGCTCGCCTTACAAGATACACACTCTGCTTTAGAGAAAAGAGCATTCTTCTACTCTACTGTGTTTCCTATAGGGCCAGAACAGTGAGCTTGCTCAGAACAAAAGAACTGTGCTTCCTACACACGGGCCATATCTAGTTCACCTCTGCTTAGGAAACTGACAAGAACAGTAGCTCCTCTTCAGTCCGATATACTGTACTTGCTGGGAACAGATGCGAGTGCTATTTGCACTGTATATGGCAATAGGAGTGCAATAGTGACTTTCCTTACCAGAAAACAACTCTTGCTCGTAGGACCAGTAACTGCATGTGATTCAACTCCATTTAAGACTGGGAAACAAATGCTACCTCGCCTTACATGAAACACACTCTGCTTTTGAGAAAAGATCACTCTTCTACTCTACTGTGTTTCCTATGGGGTCCGAACAGTGAGCTTGCTTAGAACAAAAGAACTGTGCTTCCCACACACATGGGCAATATCTAGTTCACCTCTGCTTAGGAAACTGAAAAGAACAGTAGATCCTATTCAGTCCAATACACTGTACTTGCTGGCAACAGACGCGAGTGCTATTTGCACTGTGTATGGCAATGGGAGCGCAATAGTGACTTTCCTTACCAGAAAACAACTCTTGCTCCTGGGACCAACAACTCCATGTGATTCAACTCCATTTAGGACTGGGAAACAAACGCTAGCTCCCCTTACAAGAAACACACTCTGCTTTTGAGAAAAGAGCACTCTTCTTCTCTACTGTGTTTCCTATGTCGTCTGAACAGTAAGCTTGCTCAGAACAAAAGAACTGTGCTTCCTACACACACGGCCATATCTAGTTCAATTCTGGTTAGCCAACTGACAAGAACAGTAGATCCTCTTCAGTCCAATACACTGTACATGCTGGGAACAGACGCCAGTGCTATTTGCCCTTTGTATGAAAATGGGAGCGCAATAGTGACTCTTTTTACCAGAAAACAACTCTTGCTCATAGGACCAGAAACTGCATGGGATTCAACTCCATTTAGGACTGGGAAACAAACGCTAGCTCGCCTTACAAGAAACACACTCTGCTTTTGAGAAAAGATCACTCATCTACTCTACTGTGTTTCCTATAGGGCCAGAACAGTGAGCTTGCTCAGAACAAAAGAACTGTGCTTCCTACACACGGCCATACCTATTTCAATTCTGCTTAGCAAACTGACAAGAACAGTAGATCCTCTTCAGTCCAATACACTGTACATGCTGGGAACAGACGCCAGTGCTATTTGCCCTGTGTTTGACAAAGGGAGCACAATAGTGACTCTTCTTACCAGAAAACAACTCTTGCTCGTAGGACCACAAACTGCATGGGATTCAACTCCATTTAGGACTGGGAAACAAACGCTAGCTCGCCTTACAAGAAACACTCTCTGCTTTTGAGAAAAGAGTACTCTTCTACTGTTCTGTGTTTCCTATAGGGCCAGAAGAGTGAGCTTGCTCAGAACAAAAGAACTGTGCTTCCTACACACACGGGCTATATCTAGTTCAACTCTGCTTAGGAAACTGACAAGAACAGTAGATCCCCTTAAGTCCAATACACTGTACATGCTGGAACACACGCCAGTGCATTTGCCCTATGAATGACAATGGGAACGCAATAGTGACTCTTCTTACCAGAAAACAACTCTTGCTCATAGGACCAGAAACTGCATGTGATTCAACTCCATTTAGGACTGGGAAACAAACGCTAGCTCACCTTACAAGAAACACACTCTGCTTTGGAGAAAAGAGCACTCTTCTACTCTACTGTGTTTCCTATGGGGTTTGAACAGTGAGCTTCCTCAGAAGAAAAGAACTGTGCTTCCTACACACACGGCCATATCTAGTTCAATTCTGATTAGCCAACTGACAAGAACAGTAGATCTTCTTCAGTCCAATACACTGTACATGCTGGGAACAGTCACCAGTGCTATTTGCCCTGTGTATGACAATGGGAGCGCAATAGTTACTCTTCTTACCAGAAAACAACTCTTGCTCGAAAAACCAGAAACTGCACGTGATTCAACTCCATTTAGGACTGGGAAAAAAAGCTAGGTTGCCTTACAAGAAACACACTCTGCTTTTGAGAAAAGAGCACTCTTTACTCTATTGTGTTTCCTATAGGGCCAGAACAGTGAGCTTGCTCAGAACAAAAGAACTGTGCTTCCTACACACACGGGCTATATCTAGTTCAACTCTGCTTAGGAAACTGACAAGAAAAATAGATCCTCTTCAGTCCAATACAGTGTACAGGCTGGGAACAGAAGCCAGTGCTATTTGCCCTGTGTATGACAATGGGAGCACAATAGTGACTCTTCTTACCAGAAAACAACTCTTGCTCTTAGGACTAGAAACTGCATGTGATTCAACACCATTTAGGACTGGGAAACAAACGCTAGCTCGCCTTACAAGAAACACACTCTGCTTTTGAGAAAAGAGCACTCGTCTACTCTACTGTGTTTCCTATTGGGTCCGAACAGTGAGCTTGCTCGGAACAAAAGAACTGTGCTTCCTCCACACACGGGCCATATCTAGTTCAACTGTGCTTAGGAAACTGACAAGAACAGTAGCTCCTCTTCAGTCCAATACACTGTACTTGCTGGCAACAGACGCGAGTGCTATTTGCACTGTGTATGGCATTGGGAGCGCAATAGTGACTTTCCTTACCAGAAAACAACTCTTGCTCCTGGGACCAACAACTGCATGTGATTCAACTCCATTTAGGACTGGGAAACAAACGCTAGCTCCCCTTACAAGAAACACACTCTGCTTTTGAGAAAAGAGCACTCTTCTACTCTACTGTGTTTCCTATGTGGTCTGAACAGTAAGCTTGCTCAGAACAAAAGAACTGTGCTTCCTACACACACGGGCCATATCTAATTCAACACTGCTTAGGAAACTGACAAGAACAGTAGATCCTCTTCAGTCCAATACACTGTACATGCTGGGAACAGACACGAGTGCTATTTGCACTATGTATGACAATGTGAGCGCAATAGTTACTCTTCTTACCAGAAAACTACTCTTGCTCATAGAACCAGAAACTGCATGTGATTCAACGCCATTTAGGACTGGGAAACAAACGCTAGCTCGCCTTACAAGAAACACACTCTGCTTTTGAGAAAAGATCACTCATCTACTCTACTGTGTTTCCTATAGGGCCAGAACAGTGAGCTTGCTCAGAACAAAAGAACTGTGCTTCCTACACACGGCCATACCTATTTCAATTCTGCTTAGCAAACTGACAAGAACAGTAGATCCTCTTCAGTCCAATACACTGTACATGCTGGGATCAGACGCCAGTGCTATTTGCCCTGTGTTTGACAAAGGGAGCACAATAGTGACTCTTCTTACCAGAAAACAACTCTTGCTCGTAGGACCACAAACTGCATGTGATTCAACTCCATTTAGGACTGGGAAACAAACACTAGCTCGCCTTACAAGAAACACTCTCTGCTTTTGAGAAAAGAGTACTCTTCTACTGTTCTGTGTTTCCTATAGGGCCAGAAGAGTGAGCTTGCTCAGAACAAAAGAACTGTGCTTCCTACACACACGGGCTATATCTAGTTCAACTCTGCTTAGGAAACTGACAAGAACAGTAGATCCCCTTAAGTCCAATACACTGTACATGCTGGAACACACGCCAGTGCATTTGCCCTATGAATGACAATGGGAACGCAATAGTGACTCTTCTTACCAGAAAACAACTCTTGCTCGTAGGACCAGAAACTGCATGTGATTCAACTCCATTTAGGACTGGGAAACAAACGCTAGCTCGCCTTACAAGAAACACACTCTGCTTTGGAGAAAAGAGCACTCTTCTACTCTACTGTGTTTCCTATGGGGTTTGAACAGTGAGCTTCCTCAGAAGAAAAGAACTGTGCTTCCTACACACACGGCCATATCTAGTTCAATTCTGATTAGCCAACTGACAAGAACAGTAGATCTTCTTCAGTCCAATACACTGTACATGCTGGGAACAGTCACCAGTGCTATTTGCCCTGTGTATGACAATGGGAGCGCAATAGTTACTCTTCTTACCAGAAAACAACTCTTGCTCGAAAAACCAGAAACTGCACGTGATTCAACTCCATTTAGGACTGGGAAAAAAAGCTAGGTTGCCTTACAAGAAACACACTCTGCTTTTGAGAAAAGAGCACTCTTTACTCTATTGTGTTTCCTATAGGGCCAGAACAGTGAGCTTGCTCAGAACAAAAGAACTGTGCTTCCTACACACACGGGCTATATCTAGTTCAACTCTGCTTAGGAAACTGACAAGAAAAATAGATCCTCTTCAGTCCAATACAGTGTACAGGCTGGGAACAGAAGCCAGTGCTATTTGCCCTGTGTATGACAATGGGAGCACAATAGTGACTCTTCTTACCAGAAAACAACTCTTGCTCTTAGGACTAGAAACTGCATGTGATTCAACACCATTTAGGACTGGGAAACAAATGCTAGCTCACATTACAAGAAACACGCTCTGCTTTTGAGAAAAGATCACTCTTCTACTCTACTGTGTTTCCTATAGGGCCAGAACAGTGAGCTTGCTCAGAACAAAAGAACTGTGCTTCCTACACACGGCCATATCTATTTCAATTCTGCTTAGCAAACTGACAAGAACAGTAGATCCTCTTCAGTCCAATACACTGTACATGCTGGGAACAGACGCCAGTGCTATTTGCCCTGTGTTTGACAAAGGGAGCACAATAGTGACTCTTCTTACCAGAAAACAACTCTTGCTCGTAGGACCACAAACTGCATGTGATTCAACTCCATTTAGGACTGGGAAACAAACGCTAGCTCGCTTTACAAGAAACACTCTCTGCTTTTGAGAAAAGAGTACTCTTCTACTGTTCTGTGTTTCCTATAGGGCCAGAAGAGTGAGCTTGCTCAGAACAAAAGAACTGTGCTTCCTACACACACGGGCTATATCTAGTTCAACTCTGCTTAGGAAACTGACAAGAAGAGTAGATCCCCTTAAGTCCAATACACTGTACATGCTGGAACACACGCCAGTGCATTTGCCCTATGAATGACAATGGGAACGCAATAGTGACTCTTCTTACCAGAAAACAACTCTTGCTCGTAGGACCAGAAACTGCATGTGATTCAACTCCATTTAGGACTGGGAAACAAACGCTAGCTCGCCTTACAAGAAACACACTCTGCTTTTGAGAAAAGAGCACTCTTCTACTCTACTGTGTTTCCTATGGGGTTTGAACAGTGAGCTTCCTCAGAAGAAAAGAACTGTGCTTCCTACACACACGGCCATATCTAGTTCAATTCTGATTAGCCAACTGACAAGAACAGTAGATCCTCTTCAGTCCAATACACTGTACATGCTGGGAACAGACGCCAGGGCTATTTGCCCTGTGTATGTCAATGGGAGTGCAATAGTGACTCTTCTTTCCAGAAAACAACTCTTGCTCGAAGAACCAGAAATTGCATGTGATTCAACTCCATTTAGGAATGGGAAACAAATACTAGCTCGCCTTACAAGAAACACACTCTGCTTTTGAGAAAAGAGCACTCTTCTACTCTACTGTGTTTCCTATGGGGTCTGAACAGTAAGCTTGCTCAGAACAAAAGAACTGTGCTTCCTACACACACGGGCCATATCTAGTTCAACTCTGCTTAGGAAACTGACAAGAACATTAGACCCTCTTCAGTCCAATACACTGTACATGCTGGGAACAGACGCGAGTGCTATTTGCCCTGTGTATGACAATGGGAGCACAATAGTGACTCTTCTTACCAGAAAACTACTCTTGTCATAGAACCAGAAACTGCATGTGATTCAACGCCATTTAGGACTGGGAAACAAATGCTAGCTCACATTACAAGAAACACGCTCTGCTTTTGAGAAAAGATCACTCTTCTACTCTACTGTGTTTCCTATAGGGCCAGAACAGTGAGCTTGCTCAGAAGAAAAGAACTGTGCTTCCTTCACACACGGCCATATCTATTTCAATTCTGCTTATAAAACTGACAAGAACAGTAGATCCTCTTCAGTCCAATACACTGTACATGCTGGGAAGAGACGCCAGTGCTATTTGCCCTGTGTATGACAAAGGAGCACAATAGTGACTCTTCCTACCAGAAAACAACTCTTGCTCGAAAATCCAGAAACTGCATGTGATTCAACTCCATTTAGGACTGGGAAAAAAAAGCTAGGTCGCCTTACAAGAAACACACTCTGCTCTTGAGAAAAGAGCACTCTTCTACTCTATTGTGTTTCCTATAGGGCCAGAACTGTGAGCTTGCTCAGAAAAAAAGAACTGTGCTGCCTACACACACGGGCTATATCTAGTTCACCTCTGCTTAGGAAACTGACAAGAACAATAGATCCTCTTCAGTCCAATACAGTGTACAGGCTGGGAATAGACGCCAGCGCTATTTGCCCTGTGTATGACAATGGGAGCACAATAGTGACTCTTCTTACCAGAAAACAACTCTTGCTCTTAGGACCAGAAACTGCATGTGATTCAACACCATTTAGGACTGGGAAACAAATGGTAGCTCGCCTTACAAGAAACACACTCTGCTTTTGAGAAAAGATCACTCTTCTACTCTACTGTGTTTCCTATTGGGCCCGAACAGTGAGCTTGCTCAGAACAAAAGAACTGTGCTTTTTACACACACCGGCCATAACTAGTTCAACTGTGCTTAGGAAACTGACAAGAACAGTAGCTCCTCTTCAGTCCAATACACTGTACTTGCTGGCAACAGACGCGAGTGCTATTTGTACTGTGTATGGCAATGGGAGCGCAATAGTGACTTTCCTTACCAGAAAACAACTCTTGTTCGTGAGACCAACAGCTGCATGTGATTCAACTCCATTTAGGTCTGGGAAACAAACGCTAGCTCTCCTTACAAGAAACACACTCTGCTTTTGAGAAAAGAGCACTCTTCTACGCTACTGTGTTTCCTATAGGGCCAGAACAGTGAGCTTGCTCAGAACAAAAGAACTGTGCTTCCTACACACACGGGCCATATCTAGTTCAACTCTCCTTAGGAAACAGACAAGAACAGTAGATCCTCTTCAGTCCAATACACTGTACATGCTGGGAACAGATGCCAGGGCTATTTGCCCTTTGTATGTCAATGGGAGCCCAATAGTGACTCTTCATACCAGAAAACAACTCTTGCTCGAAGGACCAGAAACTGCATGTGATTCAACTCCATTTAGGACTGTGAAACAAATGCTAGCTCGCCTTACAAGAAACACACTCTGCTTTTGAGAAAAGAGCACTCTTCTACTCTACTGTGTTTCCTATGGGGTTTGAACAGTGCTATTCCTCAGAAGAAAAGAACTGTGCTTCCTACACACACGGCCATATCTAGTTCAATTCTGCTTAGCCAACTCACAAGAACAGTAGATCCTCTTCAGTCCAATACACTGTACATGCTGGGAACAGTCGCCAGTGCTATTTGCCCTGTGTATGACAATGGGAGCGCAATAGTTACTCTTCTTACAAGAAAACATCTCTTGCTCGAAAAACCAGAAACTGCATGTTATTCAACTCCATTTAGGACTGGGAAAAAAAAGATCGGTCGCCTTACAAGAAACACACTCTGCTTTTGAGAAAAGAGCACTCGTCTACTCTATTGTGTTTCCTATAGGGCCAGAACAGTGAGCTTGCTCAGAACAAAAGAACTGTGCTTCCTACACACACGGGCTATATCTAGTTCAACTCTGCTTAGGAAACTGACAAGAACAATAGATCCTCTTCAGTCCAATACAGTGTACAGGCTGGGAACAGACGCCAGTGCTATTTGCCCTGTGTATGAAAATGGGAGCACAATAGTGACTCTACTTACCAGAAAACAATTCTTGCTCTTAGGACCAGAAACTGCATGTGATTCAACACCATTTAGGACTGGGAAACAAACGCTAGCTCGCCTTACAAAAAACACACTCTGCTTTTGAGAAAAGAGCACTCTTCTACTCTTCTGTGTTTCCTATGGGGTTTGAACAGTGAGCTTCCTCAGAAGAAAAGAACTGTGCTTCCTACACACACGGCCATATCTAGTTCAATTTTGCTTAGCCAACTGACAAGAAGACTAGATTCTCCTCAGTCCAATACACTGTACATGCTGGGAACAGTCGCCAGTGCTATTTGCCTTGTGTATGACAATGGGAGCGCAATAGTTACTCTTCTTATCAGAAAACAACTCTTGCTCGAAAAACCAGAAACTGCGTGTTATTCAACTCCATTTTGGACTGGGAAAAAAAAGCTAGGTCGCCTTACAAGAAACACACTCTGCTTTTGAGAAAAGAGCACTCATCTACTCTATTGGGTTTCCTATAGGGCCAGAACAGTGAGCTTGCTCAGAACAAAAGAACTGTGCTTCCTACACACACGGGCTATATCTAGTTCAACTCTGCTTAGGAAACTGACAAGAACAATAGATCCTCTTCAGTCCAATACAGTGTACAGGCTGGGAACAAACGCCAGTGCTATTTGCCCTGTGTATGAAAATGGGAGCACGACAGTGACTCTTCTTACCAGAAAACAACTCTTGCTCTTAGGACCAGAAACTGCATGTGATTCAACACCATTTAGGACTGGGAAACAAACGCTAGCTCGCCTTACAAAAAACACACTCTGCTTTTGAGAAAAGAGCACTCTTCTACTCTACAGTGTTTCCTATAAGGTCCGAACAGTGAGCTTGCTCAGAACAAAAGAACTGTGCTTCCTACACACACGGGCCATATGTAGTTCAACTCTGCTTAGGAAACTGACAAGAACAGTAGCTCCTCTTCGGTCCAATACACTGTAGTTGCTGGCAAAAGACGCGAGTGCTATTTGCACTGTGTATGGCAATGGGAGCACAATAGTGACTTCCTTACCAGAAAACAACTCTTGCTCATGGGACCAACAACTGCATGTGATTCCACTCCATTTAGGACTGGGAAACAAACGCTAGCTTGCCTTACAAGAAACACACTCTGCTTTTGAGAAAAGAGCACTCTTCTACTCTACAGTGTTTCCTATGGGGTCCGAACAGTGAGCTTGCTCAGAACAAAAGAACTGTGCTTCCTACACACACGGGCCATATCTAGTTCAACTCTGCTTAGGAAACTGACAAGAACAGTAGCTCCTCTTCAGTCCAATACACTGTAGTTGCTGGCAAAAGACGCGAGTGCTATTTGCACTGTTTATGGCAATGGGAGCGCAATAGTGACTTTCCTTACCAGACAACAACTCTTGCTCTTGGGACCAACAACTGCATGTGATTCAACTCCATTTAGGACTGGGAAACAAACACTAGCTCTCCTTAGAAGAAACACACTCTGCTTTTGAGAAAAGAATACTCTTCTACTCTACTGTGTTTCCTATAGGGCCAGAACAGTGAACTTGCTCAGAACAAAAGAACTGTGCTTCCTACACACACGGGACATATCTAGTTAAACTCTCCTTAGGAAACTGACAAGAACAGTAGATCCTCTTCAGTCCAATACACTGTACATGCTGGGAAAAGACGCAAGTGCTATTTGCCCTGTGAATGACAATGGGAACGCAATAGTGACTCTTCTTACCAGATAACAACTCTTGCTCGTAGGACCAGAAACTGCATGTGATTCAACTCCATTTAGGACTGGCAAACAAACGCGAGCTCGCCTTACAAGAAACAGACTCTGCTTTTAAGAAAAGAGCACTCTTCTACTCTACTATGTTTCCTATAGGGCGAGAACATTGAGCTTCCTCAGAACAAAAGAACTGTGCTTCCTACACACACGGCCATATCTAGTTCAATTCTGCTTAGCAAACTGACAAGAACAGTAGATCTTCTTCAGTCCAATACACTGTACATGCTGGGAACAGTCGCCAGTGCTATTTGCCCTGTGTATGACAATGGGAGCACAATAGTTACTCTTCTTACCAGAAAACAACTCTTGCTCAAAAAACCAAAAACTGCATGTGATTCAACTCCATTTAGGACTGGGAAAAAAAAGCTAGGTCGCCTTACAAGTAACACACTCTGCTTTTGAGAAAAGAGCACTCTTCTACTCTATTGTGTTTCCTATAGGGCCACAAGAGTGAGCTTGCTCAGAACAAAAGAACTGTGCTTCCTACACACACGGGCTATATCTAGTTCAACTCTGCTTAGGAAACTGACAAGAACAATAGATCCTCTTCAGTCCAATACAGTGTACAGGCTGGGGACAGACGCCAGTGCTATTTGCCCTGTGTATGACAATGGGAGCACAATAGTGACTCTTCTTACCAGAAAACAACTCTTACTCTTAGGACCAGAAAGTGCATGTGATTCAACACCATTTAGGACTGTGAAACAAACGGTAGCTCGCCTTACAAGAAACACACTCTGCTTTAGAGAAAAGAGCACTCTTCTACTCTACTGTGTTTCCTATACGGCCAGAACAGTGAGCTTGCTCAGAACAAAAGAACTGAGCTTCCTACACACACGGGCCATATCTAGTTCAACTCTGCTTAGGAAACTGACAAGAACAGTAGCTCCTCTTCATTCCGATACACTGTACTTGCTGCGAACAGACGCCAGGGCTATTTGCACTTTGTATGTCAATGGGAGCGCAATAGTGACTTTCCTTACCAGAAAACAACTCTTGCTCATAGGACCAGTAACTGCATGTGATTCAACTCCATTTAAGACTGGAAAACAAATGCTACTTTGCCTTACATGAAACACACTCTGCTTTTGAGAAAAGAGCACTCTTCTACTCTACTGTGTTTCCTATAGGGCCAGAACAGTGAGCTTGCTCAGAACATAATAACTGTGCTTCCTACACACACGGGCCATATCTAGTTCAACTCTGCTTAGGAACCTGACAAGAACAGTAGATACCCTTTAGTCCAATACACTGTACTTGCTGGGAACAGACGCCAGTGCTATTTATCCTGTGTATGGCAATGGCAGCGCAATAGTGACTATTCTTACCATAAAACAACTCTTGCTCGTAGGACCAGAAACTGAATGTGTTTCAACTCCATTTCGGACTGGGAAACAAATGCTAGCTCGCCTTACAAGAAACACACTCTGCTTTAGAGAAAAGAGCACTCTTCTACTCTACTGTGTTTCCTATAGGGCAAGAACAGTTAGCTTGCTCAGAACAAAAGAACTGTGCTTCCTACACACGGGCCATATCTAGTTCAACTCTGCTTAGGAAACTGAATAGAACAGTAGCTCCTCTTCAGTCCGATACACTGTATTTGCTGAGAACAGACGCCAGTGCTATTTGTCCTGTGTATGGCAATGGCAGCGCAATAGTGACTTTCCTTCCCAGAAAACAACTCTTGCTCGTAGGACCAGAAACTGCATGTGATTCAACTCCATTTAGGACTGGGAAACAAACGCTAGCTCGCCTTACAAGAAACACACTCTGCTTTTGAGAAAAGAGCATTCTTCTACTCTACTGTGTTTCCTATAGGGCCAGAACATTGAGCTTGCTCAGAACAAAAGAACTGTGCTTCCTACACACGGGCCATATCTAGTTCACCTCTGCTTAGGAAACTCACAAGAACAGTAGCTCCTCTTCAGTCCGATACACTGCACTTGCTGGGAACAGACGCGAGTGCTATTTGCACTGTATATGGCAATAGGAGTGCAATAGTGTCTTTCCTTACCAGAAAACAAATCTTGCTCGTAGGAACAGAAACTGCATGTGATTCAACTCCATTTAGGAGTAGGAAACAAACGCTAGCTCGCCTTACAGGAAACACAGTCGGCTTTTGAGAAAAGAGCACTCTTCTACTCTACTGTGTTTCCTATGGGGTCCAAACAGTGAGCTTGCTCAGAACAAAAAAAATTGTGCTTCCTACACATACGGCCATATCTAGTTCAAGTCTGCTTAGGAACCTGACAAGAACAGTAGATCCTCTTCAGTCCAATACACTGTACTTGCTGGCAACAGACGCCAGTGCTATTTGTCCTGTGTATGGCAATGGCAGCGCAATAGTGACTTTCCTTACCAGAAAACAACTCTTGCTCATAGGACCAGAAATGGCATGATATTCTACTCCATTTAGGACTGGGAAACAAACGCTAGCTCCCCTTACAAGAAACACACTCTGCTTTAGAGAAAGGAGCAGTCTTCTACTCTACTGTGTTTCCTATGGGGTCCAAACAGTGAGCTTGCTCAGAACAAAAGAACAGTGCTTCCTACACACACGGACCATATGTAGTTCAACTCTGCTTAGGAACCTGACAAGAACAGTAGCTCCTCTTCAGTCCAACACTGTACTTGCAGGGAACAGACGCGAGTGCTATTTGCACTGTGTATGGCAATGGGCGCGCAATAGTGACTTTCCTTACCAGAAAACAACTCTTGGGCGTAGGACCAGAAACTGCATGTGATTCAACTCCATTTAGGACTAGGAAACAAACGCTAGCTTGCCCTACAAGAAACACAGTCGGCTTTAGAGAAAAGAACACTCTTCTACTCTACTGTGTTTCCTAAAGGGCCAGAACAATGAGCTTGCTAAGAACATAATAACTGTGCTTCCTACACACACGGGCCATATCTAGTTCAACTCTGCTTAGGAACCTGACAAGAACAGTAGATCCCCTTTAGTCCAATACACTGTACTTGCTGGGAACAACGCCAGTGCTATTTGTCCTGTGTATGGCAATGGCAGCGCAATAGTGACTATTCTTACCATAAAACAACTCTTGCTCATAGGACCAGAAACTGCATGTGTTTCACCTCCATTTAGGACTGGGAAACAAACGCTAGCTCGCCTTACAAGATACACACTCTGCTTTAGAGAAAAGAGCATTCTTCTACTCTACTGTGTTTCCTATAGGGCCAGAACAGTGAGCTTGCTCAGAACAAAAGAACTGTGTTTCCTAACACACGGGCCATATCTAGTTCAACTCTGCTTAGGAAACTGAGAAGAACAGTAGCTCCTCTTCAGTCCAATACACTATACTTGCTAGGAACAGACGGGAGTGCTATTTGCACTGTGTATGGCAATGAGAGCAAAATAGTGACTTTCCTTACCAGAAACCAACTCTTGCTCGTAGGACCAGAAACTGCATGTGATTCAACTCCATTTAGGACTGGGAAACAAACGCTAGCTCACCTTACAAGAAACACACTCTGCTTTTGAGAAAAGAGCATTCTTCTACTCTACTGTGTTTCCTATAGGGCCAGAACAGTGAGCTTGCTCAGAACAAAAGAACTGTGCTTCCTACACACGGGCCATATCTAGTTCACCTCTGCTTAGGAAACTGACAAGAACAGTAGCTCCTCTTCGTCCGATACACTATACTTGCTGGGAACAGACGCGAGTGCTATTTGCACTGTATATGGCAATAGGAGTGCAATAGTGACTTTCCTTACCAGAAAACAACTCTTGCTCGTAGGACCAGAAACTGCATGTGATTCAACTCCATTTAGGAGTAGGAAACAAACGCTAGCTCGCCTTACAAGAAACACAGTCGGCTTTTGAGAAAAGAGCACTCTTCTACTCTACTGTGTTTCCTATGGGGTCCAAACAGTGTGCTTGCTCAGAACAAAAAAAATTGTGCTTCATACACACACGGCCATATCTAGTTCAAGTCTGCTTAGGAACCTGACAAGAACAGTAGATCCTCTTCAGTCCAATACACTGTACTTGCTGGCAACAGACGCCAGTGCTATTTGTCCTGTGTATGGCAATGGCAGCGCAATAGTGACTTTCCTTACCAGAAAACAACTCTTGCTCATAGGACCAGAAACGGCATGATATTCTACTCCATTTAGGACTGGGAAACAAACGCTAGCTCGCCTTACAGGAAACACACTCTGCTTTAGCGAAAGGAGCAGTCTTCTACTCTACTGTGTTTCCTATGGGGTCCAAACAGTGAGCTTGCTCAGAACAAAAGAACTGTGCTTCCTACACACACGGACCATATGTAGTTCAACTCTGCTTAGGAACCTGACAAGAACAGTAGCTCCTCTTCAGTCCAACACTGTACTTGCAGGGAACAGACGCGAGTGCTATTTGCACTGTGTATGGCAATGGGCGTGCAATAGTGACTTTCCTTACCAGAAAACAACTCTTGTGCATAGGACCAGAAACTGCATGTGATTCAACTCCATTTAGGACTAGGAAACAAACGCTAGCTCGCCCTACAAGAAACACAGTCGGCTTTAGAGAAAAGAACACTCTTCTACTCTACTGTGTTTCCTATAGGGCTAGAACAGTGAGCTTGCTGAGAACATAATAACTGTGCTTCCTACATACACGCGCCATATCTAGTTCAACTCTGCTTTGGAAACTGACAAGAACAGTAGCTCCTCTTCAGTCCGATACACTGTACTTGCTGGAAACAGACGCCAGGGCTATTTGCCCTGTGTATGTCAATGGGAGCGCAATAGTGACTTTCCTTACCAGAAAACAACTCTTGCTCATAGGACCAGTAACTGCATGTGATTCAACTCCATTTAAGACTGGGAAACAAATGCTACCTCGCCTTACATGAAACACACTCTGCTTTTGAGAAAAGAGCACTCTTCTACTCTACTGAGTTTCCTATGGGGTCCGAACAGTGAGCTTGCTCAGAACAAAAGAACTGTGCTTCCTACACACATAGGCAATATCTAGTTCACCTCTGCATAGGACACTGAAAAGAACAGTAGATCCTACTCAGTCCAATACACTGTACTTGCAGGGAACAGACGCGAGTGCTATTTGCAATGTGTATGGCAATGGGAGCACAATCTTGACTTTCCTTAACAGAAAACAACTCTTGCTCGTAGGACCAGAAACTGCATGTGATTCAACTCCATTTAGGACTGGGAAAAAAACGCTAGCTTGCCTTACAAGAAACACACCCTGCTTTTGAGAAAAGAGCATTCTTCTACTCTACTGTGTTTCCTATAGGGCCAGAACAGTGAGCTTGCTCAGAACACAATAACTGTGCTTCCTACACACACGGGCCATATCTAGTTCAACTCTGCTTAGGAACCTGACAGGAACAGTAGATACCCTTTAGTCCAATACACTGTACTTGCTGGGAACAGACGCCAGTGCTATTTGTCCTGTGTATGGCAATGGCAGGGCAATAGTGACTATTCTTACCATAAAACAACTCTTGCTCGTAGGACCAGTAACTGCATGTGTTTCAACTCCATTTCAGACTGGGAAACAAATGCAAGCGTGCCTTACAAGAAACACACTCTGCTTTCGAGAAAAGAGCGCTCTTCCTCTCTACTGTGTTTCCTATAGGGCAAGAACAGTGAGCTTGCTCAGAACAAAAGAAATGTGCGTCCTACACACGGGCCATATCTAGTTCAATCTGCTTAGGTAACTGACAAGAACAGTAGCTCCTCTTCAGTCCGATACACTGTATTTGCTGGGAACAGACGCCAGGGCTATTTGCACTGTATATGGCAATGGGAGCGCAATAGGGACTTTCCTTACCAGAAAACAACTCTTGCTCGTAGGACCAGAAAGTGCATGTGATTCAACTCCATTTAGGACTGGCAAACAAATGCTAGCTCGCCTTACATGAAACACACTCTGCCTTTGAGAAAAGAGTACTCTTCTACTCTACTGTGTTTACTAAGGGATCCAAACAGTGAGCTTTCTCAGAACAAAAGAACTGTGCTTCCTACACACATGGGCCATATCTAGGTCAACTCTGCTTAGGAAACTGAAAAGAACAGTAGATCCTCTTCAGTCCAATACACTGTACTTGCTGGGAACAGAGGCGAGTGCTATTGGCACTGTGTATGGCAATGGGAGCACAATAGTGACTCGTCTTACCAGAAAACAACTCTTGCTCGTAGGACAAAAAAACTGCATGTGACTCAACTCCATTTAGCACTTGGAAACAAACTCTAGCTTGCCTTACAAGAAACATACTCTGCTTTTGAGAAAAGAGCACTCTTCTACTCTACTGTGTTTCCCATAGGGCCAGAACGGTGAACTTGCTCAGAACAAAAGAACTGTGCTTCCTACACACACGGGGCATATCTAGTTCAACTCTGCTTAGGAAACTGAAAGAACAGTAGCTCCTCTTCAGTCTGATACACTGTACTTGCTAGGAAGAGACGGGAGTGCTATTTGCACTGTGTGGCAATGGGAGCGCAATAGTGACTTTCCTTACCAGAAAACAACTCTTGCTCGTAGGACCAGAAACTGCATCTGATTCAACTCCATTTAGGACTGGGAAACAAACGCTAGCTCGCCTTACAAGAAACACAGTCGGCTTTTGAGAAAAGAGCACTCTTCTACTCTACTGTGTTTCCTATGGGGTCCAAACAGTGAGCTTGCTCAGAACAAAAAAAAATTGTGCTTCCTACACACACGGCCATATCTAGTTCAAGTCTGCTTAGGAACCTGACAAGAACAGTAGCTCCTCTTCAGTCCAATACACTGTACTTGATGGCAACAGATGCCAGTGCTATTTGTCCTGTGTATGGCAAAGGCAGCGCAATAGTGACTTTCCTTACCAGAAAACAACTCTTGCTCATAGTACCAGAAACTGCATGTGTTTCAACTCCATTTAGTACTGGGAAACAAACGCTAGCTCGCCTTACAAGAAACACACTCTGCTTTAGAAAAAAGAGCACTCTTCTACAATACTGTGTTTCCTAAGGGGTCCAAACAGTGAGCTTGCTCAGAACAAAAGAACTGTGCTTCCTACACACATGGCCATATCTAGTTCAAGTCTGCTTAGGAACCTGACAAGAACAGTAGCTCCTCTTCAGTCCAATACACTGTACTTGCTGGGAACAGACGCCAGTACTATTTGTCCTGTGTATGGCAATGGCAGCGCAATAGTGACTATTCTTACCATAAAACAACTCTTGCTCATAGGACCAGAAACTGCATGTGTTTCACCTCCATTTAGGACTGGGAAACAAACGCTAGCTCGCCTTACAAGATACACACTCTGCTTTAGAGAAAAGAGCATTCTTCTACTCTACTGTGTTTCCTATAGGGCCAGAACAGTGAGCTTGCTCAGAACAAAAGAACTGTGCTTCCTACACACGGGCCATATCTAGTTCACCTCTGCTTAGGAAACTGACAAGAACAGTAGCTCCTCTTCAGTCCGATATACTGTAATTGCTGGGAACAGATGCGAGTGCTATTTGCACTGTATATGGCAATAGGAGTGCAATAGTGACTTTCCTTACCAGAAAACAACTCTTGCTCGTAGGACCAGTAACTGCATGTGATTCAACTCCATTTAAGACTGGGAAACAAATGCTACCTCGCCTTACATGAAACACACTCTGCTTTTGAGAAAAGAGCACTCTTCTACTCTACTGTGTTTCCTATGGGGTCCGAACAGTGAGCTTGCTTAGAACAAAAGAACTGTGCTTCCTACACACATGGGCAATATCTAGTTCACCTCTGCTTAGGAAACTGAAAAGAACAGTAGATCCTATTCAGTCCAATACACTGTACTTGCTGGCAACAGACGCGAGTGCTATTTGCACTGTGTATGGCAATGGGAGCGCAATAGTGACTTTCCTTACCAGAAAACAACTCTTGCTCATAGGACCAGAAACTGCATGTGATTCAACTCCATTTAGGACTGGGAAACAAACGCTAGCTCGCCTTACAAGAAACACACTCTGCTTTTGAGAAAAGAGCACTCTTCTACTCTACTGTGTTTCCTATGGGGTTTGAACAGTGAGCTTCCTCAGAAGAAAAGAACTGTGCTTCCTACACACACGGCCATATCTAGTTCAATTCTGCTTAGCCAACTGACAAGAACAGTAGATCTTCTTCAGTCCAATACACTGTACATGCTGGGAACAGTCACCAGTGCTATTTGCCCTGTGTATGACAATGGGAGCGCAATCGTTACTCTTCTTACCAGAAAACAACTCTTGCTCGAAAAACCAGAAACTGCACGTGATTCAACTCCATTTAGGACTGGGAAAAAAAGCTAGGTTGCCTTACAAGAAACACACTCTGCTTTTGAGAAAAGAGCACTCTTTACTCTATTGTGTTTCCTATAGGGCCAGAACAGTGAGCTTGCTCAGAACAAAAGAACTGTGCTTCCTACACACACGGGCTATATCTAGTTCAACTCTGCTTAGGAAACTGACAAGAAAAATAGATCCTCTTCAGTCCAATACAGTGTACAGGCTGGGAACAGACGCCAGTGCTATTTGCCCTGTGTATGACAATGGGAGCACAATAGTGACTCTTCTTACCAGAAAACAACTCTTGCTCTTAGGACTAGAAACTGCATGTGATTCAACACCATTTAGGACTGGGAAACAAACGCTAGCTCGCCTTACAAGAAACACACTCTGCTTTTGAGAAAAGAGCACTCTTCTACTCTACTGTGTTTCCTATTGGGTCCGAACAGTGAGCTTGCTCGGAACAAAAGAACTGTGCTTCCTCCACACACGGGCCATATCTAGTTCAACTCTGCTTAGGAAACTGACAAGAACAGTAGCTCCTCTTCAGTCCAATACACTGTACTTGCTGGCAACAGACGCGAGTGCTATTTGCACTGTGTATGGCAATAGGAGCGCAATAGTGACTTTCCTTACCAGAAAACAACTCTTGCTCCTGGGACCAACAACTGCATGTGATTCAACTCCATTTAGGACTGGGAAACAAACGCTAGCTCCCCTTACAAGAAACACACTCTGCTTTTGAGAAAAGAGCACTCTTCTACTCTACTGTGTTTCCTATGTGGTCTGAACAGTAAGCTTGCTCAGAACAAAAGAACTGTGCTTCCTACACACACGGCCATATCTAGTTCAATTCTGGTTAGCCAACTGACAAGAACAGTAGATCCTCTTCAGTCCAATACACTGTACATGCTGGGAACAGACGCCAGTGCTATTTGCCCTTTGTATGAAAATGGGAGCGCAATAGTGACTCTTCTTACCAGAAAACAACTCTTGCTCATAGGACCAGAAACTGCATGGGATTCAACTCCATTTAGGACTGGGAAACAAACACTAGCTCGCCTTAAAAGAAACACACTCTGCTTTTGAGAAAAGAGCACTCTTCTACTCTACTGTGTTTCCTATGGGGTCTGAACAGTAAGCTTGCTCAGAACAAAAGAATTGTGCTTCCTACACACATGGGCCATATCTAGTTCAACACTGCTTAGGAAACTGACAAGAACAGTAGATCCTCTTCAGTCCAATACACTGTACATGCTGGGAACAGACACGAGTGCTATTTGCACTATGTATGACAATGTGAGCGCAATAGTGACTCTTCTTACCAGAAAACTACTCTTGCTCATAGAACCAGAAACTGCATGTGATTCAACGCCATTTAGGACTGGGAAACAAACGCTAGCTCGCCTTACAAGAAACACACTCTGCTTTTGAGAAAAGATCACTCATTTACTCTACTGTGTTTCCTATAGGGCCAGAACAGTGAGCTTGCTCAGAACAAAAGAACTGTGCTTCCTACACACGGCCAGATCTATTTCAATTCTGCTTAGCAAACTGACAAGAACAGTAGATCCTCTTCAGTCCAATACACTGTACATGCTGGGAACAGACGCCAGTGCTATTTGCCCTGTGTTTGACAAAGGGAGCACAATAGTGACTCTTCTTACCAGAAAACAACTCTTGCTCGTAGGACCACAAACTGCATGTGATTCAACTCCATTTAGGACTGGGAAACAAACGCTAGCTCGCCTTACAAGAAACACTCTCTGCTTTTGAGAAAAGAGTACTCTTCTACTGTTCTGTGTTTCCTATAGGGCCAGAAGAGTGAGCTTGCTCAGAACAAAAGAACTGTGCTTCCTACACACACGGGCTATATCTAGTTCAACTCTGCTTAGGAAACTGACAAGAACAGTAGATCCCCTTAAGTCCAATACACTGTACATGCTGGAACACACGCCAGTGCATTTGCCCTATGAATGACAATGGGAACGCAATAGTGACTCTTCTTACCAGAAAACAACTCTTGCTCATAGGACCAGAAACTGCATGTGATTCAACTCCATTTAGGACTGGGAAACAAACGCTAGCTCGCCTTACAAGAAACACACTCTGCTTTTGAGAAAAGAGCACTCTTCTACTCTACTGTGTTTCCTATGGGGTTTGAACAGTGAGCTTCCTCAGAAGAAAAGAACTGTGCTTCCTACACACACGGCCATATCTAGTTCAATTCTGCTTAGCCAACTGACAAGAACAGTAGATCTTCTTCAGTCCAATACACTGTACATGCTGGGAACAGTCACCAGTGCTATTTGCCCTGTGTATGACAATGGGAGCACAATAGTTACTCTTCTTACCAGAAAACAACTCTTGCTCAAAAAACCAGAAACTGCACGTGATTCAACTCCATTTAGGACTGGGAAAAAAAGCTAGGTTGCCTTACAAGAAACACACTCTGCTTTTGAGAAAAGAACACTCTTTACTCTATTGTGTTTTTTATAGGGCCAGAACAGTGAGCTTGCTCAGAACAAAAGAACTGTGCTTCCTACACACACGGGCTATATCTAGTTCAACTCTGCTTAGGAAACTGACAAGAAAAATAGATCCTCTTCAGTCCAATACAGTGTACAGGCTGGGAACAGACGCCAGTGCTATTTGCCCTGTGTATGACAATGGGAGCACAATAGTGACTCTTCTTACCAGAAAACAACTCTTGCTCTTAGGACTAGAAACTGCATGTGATTCAACACCATTTAGGACTGGGAAACAAACGCTAGCTCGCCTTACAAGAAACACACTCTGCTTTTGAGAAAAGAGCACTCTTCTACTCTACTGTGTTTCCTATTGGGTCCGAACAGTGAGCTTGCTCGGAACAAAAGAACTGTGCTTCCTCCACACACGGGCCATATCTAGTTCAACTGTGCTTAGGAAACTGACAAGAACAGTAGCTCTTCTTCAGTCCAATACACTGTACTTGCTGGCAACAGACGCGAGTGCTATTTGCACTGTGTATGGCAATGGGAGCGCAATAGTGACTTTCCTTACCAGAAAACAACTCTTGCTCCTGGGACCAACAACTGCATTTGATTCAACTCCATTTAGGACTGGGAAACAAACGCTAGCTCCCCTTACAAGAAACACACTCTGCTTTTGAGAAAAGAGCACTCTTCTACTCTACTGTGTTTCCTATGTGGTCTGAACAGTAAGCTTGCTCAGAACAAAAGAACTGTGCTTCCTACACACACGGCCATATCTAGTTCAATTCTGGTTAGCCAACTGACAAGAACAGTAGATCCTCTTCAGTCCAATACACTGTACATGCTGGGAACAGACGCCAGTGCTATTTGCCCTTTGTATGAAAATGGGAGCGCAATAGTGACTCTTCTTACCAGAAAACAACTCTTGCTCATAGGACCAGAAACTGCATGGGATACAACTCCATTTAGAACTGGGAAACAAACACTAGCTCGCCTTAAAAGAAACACACTCTGCTTTTGAGAAAAGAGCACTCTTCTACTCTACTGTGTTTCCTATGGGGTCTGAACAGTAAGCTTGCTCAGAACAAAAGAACTGTGCTTCCTACACACACGGGCCATATCTAGTTCAACACTGCTTAGGAAACTGACAAGAACAGTAGCTCCTCTTCAGTCCGATATACTGTAATTGCTGGGAACAGATGCGAGTGCTATTTGCACTGTATATGGCAATAGGAGTGCAATAGTGACTTTCCTTACCAGAAAACAACTCTTGCTCGTAGGACCAGTAACTGCATGTGATTCAACTCCATTTAAGACTGGGAAACAAATGCTACCTCGCCTTACATGAAACACACTCTGCTTTTGAGAAAAGAGCACTCTTCTACTCTACTGTGTTTCCTATGGGGTCCGAACAGTGAGCTTGCTTAGAACAAAAGAACTGTGCTTCCTACACACATGGGCAATATCTAGTTCACCTCTGCTTAGGAAACTGAAAAGAACAGTAGATCCTATTCAGTCCAATACACTGTACTTGCTGGCAACAGACGCGAGTGCTATTTGCACTGTGTATGGCAATGGGAGCGCAATAGTGACTTTCCTTACCAGAAAACAACTCTTGCTCATAGGACCAGAAACTGCATGTGATTCAACTCCATTTAGGACTGGGAAACAAACGCTAGCTCGCCTTACAAGAAACACACTCTGCTTTTGAGAAAAGAGCACTCTTCTACTCTACTGTGTTTCCTATGGGGTTTGAACAGTGAGCTTCCTCAGAAGAAAAGAACTGTGCTTCCTACACACACGGCCATATCTAGTTCAATTCTGCTTAGCCAACTGACAAGAACAGTAGATCTTCTTCAGTCCAATACACTGTACATGCTGGGAACAGTCACCAGTGCTATTTGCCCTGTGTATGACAATGGGAGCGCAATCGTTACTCTTCTTACCAGAAAACAACTCTTGCTCGAAAAACCAGAAACTGCACGTGATTCAACTCCATTTAGGACTGGGAAAAAAAGCTAGGTTGCCTTACAAGAAACACACTCTGCTTTTGAGAAAAGAGCACTCTTTACTCTATTGTGTTTCCTATAGGGCCAGAACAGTGAGCTTGCTCAGAACAAAAGAACTGTGCTTCCTACACACACGGGCTATATCTAGTTCAACTCTGCTTAGGAAACTGACAAGAAAAATAGATCCTCTTCAGTCCAATACAGTGTACAGGCTGGGAACAGACGCCAGTGCTATTTGCCCTGTGTATGACAATGGGAGCACAATAGTGACTCTTCTTACCAGAAAACAACTCTTGCTCTTAGGACTAGAAACTGCATGTGATTCAACACCATTTAGGACTGGGAAACAAACGCTAGCTCGCCTTACAAGAAACACACTCTGCTTTTGAGAAAAGAGCACTCTTCTACTCTACTGTGTTTCCTATTGGGTCCGAACAGTGAGCTTGCTCGGAACAAAAGAACTGTGCTTCCTCCACACACGGGCCATATCTAGTTCAACTCTGCTTAGGAAACTGACAAGAACAGTAGCTCCTCTTCAGTCCAATACACTGTACTTGCTGGCAACAGACGCGAGTGCTATTTGCACTGTGTATGGCAATAGGAGCGCAATAGTGACTTTCCTTACCAGAAAACAACTCTTGCTCCTGGGACCAACAACTGCATGTGATTCAACTCCATTTAGGACTGGGAAACAAACGCTAGCTCCCCTTACAAGAAACACACTCTGCTTTTGAGAAAAGAGCACTCTTCTACTCTACTGTGTTTCCTATGTGGTCTGAACAGTAAGCTTGCTCAGAACAAAAGAACTGTGCTTCCTACACACACGGCCATATCTAGTTCAATTCTGGTTAGCCAACTGACAAGAACAGTAGATCCTCTTCAGTCCAATACACTGTACATGCTGGGAACAGACGCCAGTGCTATTTGCCCTTTGTATGAAAATGGGAGCGCAATAGTGACTCTTCTTACCAGAAAACAACTCTTGCTCATAGGACCAGAAACTGCATGGGATTCAACTCCATTTAGGACTGGGAAACAAACACTAGCTCGCCTTAAAAGAAACACACTCTGCTTTTGAGAAAAGAGCACTCTTCTACTCTACTGTGTTTCCTATGGGGTCTGAACAGTAAGCTTGCTCAGAACAAAAGAATTGTGCTTCCTACACACATGGGCCATATCTAGTTCAACACTGCTTAGGAAACTGACAAGAACAGTAGATCCTCTTCAGTCCAATACACTGTACATGCTGGGAACAGACACGAGTGCTATTTGCACTATGTATGACAATGTGAGCGCAATAGTGACTCTTCTTACCAGAAAACTACTCTTGCTCATAGAACCAGAAACTGCATGTGATTCAACGCCATTTAGGACTGGGAAACAAACGCTAGCTCGCCTTACAAGAAACACACTCTGCTTTTGAGAAAAGATCACTCATTTACTCTACTGTGTTTCCTATAGGGCCAGAACAGTGAGCTTGCTCAGAACAAAAGAACTGTGCTTCCTACACACGGCCAGATCTATTTCAATTCTGCTTAGCAAACTGACAAGAACAGTAGATCCTCTTCAGTCCAATACACTGTACATGCTGGGAACAGACGCCAGTGCTATTTGCCCTGTGTTTGACAAAGGGAGCACAATAGTGACTCTTCTTACCAGAAAACAACTCTTGCTCGTAGGACCACAAACTGCATGTGATTCAACTCCATTTAGGACTGGGAAACAAACGCTAGCTCGCCTTACAAGAAACACTCTCTGCTTTTGAGAAAAGAGTACTCTTCTACTGTTCTGTGTTTCCTATAGGGCCAGAAGAGTGAGCTTGCTCAGAACAAAAGAACTGTGCTTCCTACACACACGGGCTATATCTAGTTCAACTCTGCTTAGGAAACTGACAAGAACAGTAGATCCCCTTAAGTCCAATACACTGTACATGCTGGAACACACGCCAGTGCATTTGCCCTATGAATGACAATGGGAACGCAATAGTGACTCTTCTTACCAGAAAACAACTCTTGCTCATAGGACCAGAAACTGCATGTGATTCAACTCCATTTAGGACTGGGAAACAAACGCTAGCTCGCCTTACAAGAAACACACTCTGCTTTTGAGAAAAGAGCACTCTTCTACTCTACTGTGTTTCCTATGGGGTTTGAACAGTGAGCTTCCTCAGAAGAAAAGAACTGTGCTTCCTACACACACGGCCATATCTAGTTCAATTCTGCTTAGCCAACTGACAAGAACAGTAGATCTTCTTCAGTCCAATACACTGTACATGCTGGGAACAGTCACCAGTGCTATTTGCCCTGTGTATGACAATGGGAGCACAATAGTTACTCTTCTTACCAGAAAACAACTCTTGCTCAAAAAACCAGAAACTGCACGTGATTCAACTCCATTTAGGACTGGGAAAAAAAGCTAGGTTGCCTTACAAGAAACACACTCTGCTTTTGAGAAAAGAACACTCTTTACTCTATTGTGTTTTTTATAGGGCCAGAACAGTGAGCTTGCTCAGAACAAAAGAACTGTGCTTCCTACACACACGGGCTATATCTAGTTCAACTCTGCTTAGGAAACTGACAAGAAAAATAGATCCTCTTCAGTCCAATACAGTGTACAGGCTGGGAACAGACGCCAGTGCTATTTGCCCTGTGTATGACAATGGGAGCACAATAGTGACTCTTCTTACCAGAAAACAACTCTTGCTCTTAGGACTAGAAACTGCATGTGATTCAACACCATTTAGGACTGGGAAACAAACGCTAGCTCGCCTTACAAGAAACACACTCTGCTTTTGAGAAAAGAGCACTCTTCTACTCTACTGTGTTTCCTATTGGGTCCGAACAGTGAGCTTGCTCGGAACAAAAGAACTGTGCTTCCTCCACACACGGGCCATATCTAGTTCAACTGTGCTTAGGAAACTGACAAGAACAGTAGCTCTTCTTCAGTCCAATACACTGTACTTGCTGGCAACAGACGCGAGTGCTATTTGCACTGTGTATGGCAATGGGAGCGCAATAGTGACTTTCCTTACCAGAAAACAACTCTTGCTCCTGGGACCAACAACTGCATGTGATTCAACTCCATTTAGGACTGGGAAACAAACGCTAGCTCCCCTTACAAGAAACACACTCTGCTTTTGAGAAAAGAGCACTCTTCTACTCTACTGTGTTTCCTATGTGGTCTGAACAGTAAGCTTGCTCAGAACAAAAGAACTGTGCTTCCTACACACACGGCCATATCTAGTTCAATTCTGGTTAGCCAACTGACAAGAACAGTAGATCCTCTTCAGTCCAATACACTGTACATGCTGGGAACAGACGCCAGTGCTATTTGCCCTTTGTATGAAAATGGGAGCGCAATAGTGACTCTTCTTACCAGAAAACAACTCTTGCTCATAGGACCAGAAACTGCATGGGATACAACTCCATTTAGAACTGGGAAACAAACACTAGCTCGCCTTAAAAGAAACACACTCTGCTTTTGAGAAAAGAGCACTCTTCTACTCTACTGTGTTTCCTATGGGGTCTGAACAGTAAGCTTGCTCAGAACAAAAGAACTGTGCTTCCTACACACACGGGCCATATCTAGTTCAACACTGCTTAGGAAACTGACAAGAACAGTAGATCCTCTTCAGTCCAATACACTGTACATGCTGGGAACAGACACGAGTGCTATTTGCACTATGTATGACAATGTGAGCGCAATAGTTACTCTTCTTACCAGAAAACTACTCTTGCTCATAGAACCAGAAACTGCATGTGATTCAACGCCATTTAGGACTGGGAAACAAACGCTAGCTCGCCTTACAAGAAACACACTCTGCTTTTGAGAAAAGATCACTCATTTACTCTACTGTGTTTCCTATAGGGCCAGAACAGTGAGCTTGCTCAGAACAAAAGAACTGTGCTTCCTACACACGGCCAGATCTATTTCAATTCTGCTTAGCAAACTGACAAGAACAGTAGATCCTCTTCAGTCCAATACACTGTACATGCTGGGAACAGACGCCAGTGCTATTTGCCCTGTGTTTGACAAAGGGAGCACAATAGTGACTCTTCTTACCAGAAAACAACTCTTGCTCGTAGGACCACAAACTGCATGTGATTCAACTCCATTTAGGACTGGGAAACAAACGCTAGCTCGCCTTACAAGAAACACTCTCTGCTTTTGAGAAAAGAGTACTCTTCTACTGTTCTGTGTTTCCTATAGGGCCAGAAGAGTGAGCTTGCTCAGAACAAAAGAACTGTGCTTCCTACACACACGGGCTATATCTAGTTCAACTCTGCTTAGGAAACTGACAAGAACAGTAGATCCCCTTAAGTCCAATACACTGTACATGCTGGAACACACGCCAGTGCATTTGCCCTATGAATGACAATGGGAACGCAATAGTGACTCTTCTTACCAGAAAACAACTCTTGCTCATAGGACCAGAAACTGCATGTGATTCAACTCCATTTAGGACTGGGAAACAAACGCTAGCTCGCCTTACAAGAAACACACTCTGCTTTTGAGAAAAGAGCACTCTTCTACTCTACTGTGTTTCCTATGGGGTTTGAACAGTGAGCTTCCTCAGAAGAAAAGAACTGTGCTTCCTACACACACGGCCATATCTAGTTCAATTCTGCTTAGCCAACTGACAAGAACAGTAGATCTTCTTCAGTCCAATACACTGTACATGCTGGGAACAGTCACCAGTGCTATCTGCCCTGTGTATGACAATGGGAGCGCAATAGTTACTCTTCTTACCAGAAAACAACTCTTGCTCGAAAAACCAGAAACTGCACGTGATTCAACTCCATTTAGGACTGGGAAAAAAAGCTAGGTTGCCTTACAAGAAACACACTCTGCTTTTGAGAAAAGAACACTCTTTACTCTATTGTGTTTTTTATAGGGCCAGAACAGTGAGCTTGCTCAGAACAAAAGAACTGTGCTTCCTACACACACGGGCTATATCTAGTTCAACTCTGCTTAGGAAACTGACAAGAAAAATAGATCCTCTTCAGTCCAATACAGTGTACAGGCTGGGAACAGACGCCAGTGCTATTTGCCCTGTGTATGACAATGGGAGCACAATAGTGACTCTTCTTACCAGAAAACAACTCTTGCTCTTAGGACTAGAAACTGCATGTGATTCAACACCATTTAGGACTGGGAAACAAACGCTAGCTCGCCTTACAAGAAACACACTCTGCTTTTGAGAAAAGAGCACTCTTCTACTCTACTGTGTTTCCTATTGGGTCCGAACAGTGAGCTTGCTCGGAACAAAAGAACTGTGCTTCCTCCACACACGGGCCATATCTAGTTCAACTGTGCTTAGGAAACTGACAAGAACAGTAGCTCTTCTTCAGTCCAATACACTGTACTTGCTGGCAACAGACGCGAGTGCTATTTGCACTGTGTATGGCAATGGGAGCGCAATAGTGACTTTCCTTACCAGAAAACAACTCTTGCTCCTGGGACCAACAACTGCATGTGATTCAACTCCATTTAGGACTGGGAAACAAACGCTAGCTCCCCTTACAAGAAACACACTCTGCTTTTGAGAAAAGAGCACTCTTCTACTCTACTGTGTTTCCTATGTGGTCTGAACAGTAAGCTTGCTCAGAACAAAAGAACTGTGCTTCCTACACACACGGCCATATCTAGTTCAATTCAGGTTAGCCAACTGACAAGAACAGTAGATCCTCTTCAGTCCAATACACTGTACATGCTGGGAACAGACGCCAGGGCTATTTGCCCTTTGTATGAAAATGGGAGCGCAATAGTGACTCTTCTTACCAGAAAACAACTCTTGCTCATAGGACCAGAAACTGCATGGGATTCAACTCCATTTAGAACTGGGAAACAAACACTAGCTCGCCTTAAAAGAAACACACTCTGCTTTTGAGAAAAGAGCACTCTTCTACTCTACTGTGTTTCCTATGGGGTCTGAACAGTAAGCTTGCTCAGAACAAAAGAACTGTGCTTCCTACACACACGGGCCATATCTAGTTCAACACTGCTTAGGAAACTGACAAGAACAGTAGATCCTCTTCAGTCCAATACACTGTACATGCTGGGAACAGACACGAGTGCTATTTGCACTATGTATGACAATGTGAGCGCAATAGTTACTCTTCTTACCAGAAAACTACTCTTGCTCATAGAACCAGAAACTGCATGTGATTCAACGCCATTTAGGACTGGGAAACAAACGCTAGCTCGCCTTACAAGAAACACACTCTGCTTTTGAGAAAAGATCACTCATCTACTCTACTGTGTTTCCTATAGGGCCAGAACAGTGAGCTTGCTCAGAACAAAAGAACTGTGCTTCCTACACACGGCCATATCTATTTCAATTCTGCTTAGCAAACTGACAAGAACAGTAGATCCTCTTCAGTCCAATACACTGTACATGCTGGGAACAGACGCCAGTGCTATTTGCCCTGTGTTTGACAAAGGGAGCACAATAGTGACTCTTCTTACCAGAAAACAACTCTTGCTCGTAGGACCACAAACTGCATGTGATTCAACTCCATTTAGGACTGGGAAACAAACGCTAGCTCGCCTTACAAGAAACACTCTCTGCTTTTGAGAAAAGAGTACTCTTCTACTGTTCTGTGTTTCCTATAGGGCCAGAAGAGTGAGCTTGCTCAGAACAAAAGAACTGTGCTTCCTACACACACGGGCTATATCTAGTTCAACTCTGCTTAGGAAACTGACAAGAACAGTAGATCCCCTTAAGTCCAATACACTGTACATGCTGGAACACACGCCAGTGCATTTGCCCTATGAATGACAATGGGAACGCAATAGTGACTCTTCTTACCAGAAAACAACTCTTGCTCGTAGGACCAGAAACTGCACGTGATTCAACTCCATTTAGGACTGGGAAACAAACGCTAGCTCGCCTTACAAGAAACACACTCTGCTTTTGAGAAAAGAGCACTCTTCTACTCTACTGTGTTTCCTATGGGGTTTGAACAGTGAGCTTCCTCAGAAGAAAAGAACTGTGCTTCCTACACACACGGCCATATCTAGTTCAATTCTGATTAGCCAACTGACAAGAACAGTAGATCCTCTTCAGTCCAATACACTGTACATGCTGGGAACAGTCGCCAGTGCTATTTGCCCTGTGTATGACAATGGGAGCGCAATAGTTACTCTTCTTACCAGAAAACAACTTTTGCTCGAAAAACCAGAAACTGCACGTGATTCAACTCCATTTAGGACTGGGAAGAAAAAGCTCGGTCACCTTTTAAAGAAACACACTCTGCTTTTGAGAAAAGAGCACTCTTTACTCTATTGTGTTTCCTATAGGGCCAGAACAGTGAGCTTGCTCAGAACAAAAGAACTGTTCTTCCTACACACACGGGCTATATCTAGTTCAACTCTGCTTAGGAAACTGACAAGAAAAATAGATCCTCTTCAGTCCAATACAGTGTACAGGCTGGGAACAGACGCCAGTGCTATTTGCCATGTGTATGACAATGGGAGCACAATAGTGACTCTTCTTACCAGAAAACAACTCTTGCTCTTAGGACTAGAAACTGCATGTGATGCAACACCATTTAGGACTGGGAAACAAACGCTAGCTCGCCTTACAAGAAACACACTCTGCTTTTGAGAAAAGAGCACTCTTCTACTCTACTGTGTTTCCTATTGGGTTCGAACAGTGAGCTTGCTCGGAACAAAAGAACTGTGCTTCCTCCACACACGGGCCATATCTAGTTCAACTGTGCTTAGGAAACTGACAAGAACAGTAGCTCCTCTTCAGTCCAATACACTGTACTTGCTGGCAACAGACGCGAGTGCTATTTGCACTGTGTATGGCAATGGGAGCGCAATAGTGACTTTCCTTACCAGAAAACAACTCTTGCTCCTGGGACCAACAACTGCATGTGATTCAACTCCATTTAGGACTGGGAAACAAACGCTAGCTCCCCTTACAAGAAACACACTGCTTTTGAGAAAAGAGCACTCTTCTACTCTACTGTGTTTCCTATAGGGACGAAGAGTGAGCTTGCTCAGAAAAAAAGAACTGTTCTTCCTACACACACGGGCCATATCTAGTTCAACTCTCCTTAGGAAACTGACAAGAACAGTAGATCCTCTTCAGTCCAATACACTGTACATGCTGGGAACAGACGCCAGGGCTATTTGCCCTTTGTATGTCAATGGGAGTGCAATAGTGACTCTTCTTACCAGAAAACAACTCTTGCTCGAAGAACCAGAAATTGCATGTGATTCAACTCCATTTAGGACTGGGAAACAAATACTAGCTCGCCTTACAAGAAACACACTCTGCTTTTGAGAAAAGAGCACTCTTCTACTCTACTGTGTTTCCTATGGGGTCTGAACAGTAAGCTTGCTCAGAACAAAAGAACTGTGCTTCCTACACACACGGGCCATATCTAGTTCAACTCTGCTTAGGAAACTGACAAGAACATTAGACCCTATTCAGTCCAATACACTGTACATGCTGGGAACAGACGCGAGTGCTATTTGCCCTGTGTATGACAATGGGAGCACAATAGTGACTCTTCTTACCAGAAAACTACTCTTGTCATAGAACCAGAAACTGCATGTGATTCAACGCCATTTAGGACTGGGAAACAAATGCTAGCTCACATTACAAGAAACACGCTCTGCTTTTGAGAAAAGATCACTCTTCTACTCTACTGTGTTTCCTATAGGGCCAGAACAGTGAGCTTGCTCAGAAGAAAAGAACTGTGCTTCCTTCACACACGGCCATATCTATTTCAATTCTGCTTATGAAACTGACAAGAACAGTAGATCCTCTTCAGTCCAATACACTGTACATGCTGGGAACAGACGCCAGTGCTATTTGCCCTGTGTTTGACAAAGGGAGCACAATAGTGACTCTTCTTACCAGAAAACAACTCTTGCTCGTAGGACCACAAACTGCATGTGATTCAACTCCATTTAGGACTGGGAAACAAACGCTAGCTCGCCTTACAAGAAACACTCTCTGCTTTTGAGAAAAGAGTACACTTCTACTGTTCTGTGTTTCCTATAGGGCCAGAACAGTGAGCTTGCTCAGAACAAAAGAACTGTGCTTCCTACACACACGGGCTATATCTAGTTCAACTCTGCTTAGGAAACTGACAAGAACAGTAGATCCCCTTAAGTCCAATACACTGTACATGCTGGAACACACGCCAGTGCAAATGCCCTATGAATGACAATGGGAACGCAATAGTGACTCTTCTTACCAGAAAACAACTCTTGCTCGTAGGACCACAAACTGCATGTGATTCAACTCCATTTAGGACTGGGAAACAAACGCTAGCTCGCCTTACAAGAAACACACTCTGCTTTTGAGAAAAGAGCACTCTTCTACTCTACTGTGTTTCCTATGGGGTTTGAACAGTGAGCTTCCTCAGAAGAAAAGAACTGTGCTTCCTACACACACGGCCATATCTAGTTCAATTCTGATTAGCCAACTGACAAGAACAGTAGATCCTCTTCAGTCCAATACACTGTACATGCTGGGAACAGTCGCCAGTGCTATTTGCCCTGTGTATGACAATGGGAGCGCAATAGTTACTCTTCCTACCAGAAAACAACTCTTGCTCGTAGGACCACAAACTGCATGTGATTCAACTCCATTTAGGACTGGGAAACAAACGCTAGCTCGCCTTACAAGAAACACACTCTGCTTTTGAGAAAAGAGCACTCTTCTACTCTACTGTGTTTCCTATGGGGTTTGAACAGTGAGCTTCCTCAGAAGAAAAGAACTGTGCTTCCTACACACACGGCCATATCTAGTTCAATTCTGGTTAGCCAACTGACAAGAACAGTAGCTCCTCTTCAGTCCAATACACTGTAGTTGCTGGCAAAAGACACGAGTGCTATTTGCACTGTGTATGGCAATGGGAGCGCAATAGTGACTTTCCTTACCAGAAAACAACTCTTGCTCGTGGGACAACAACTGCATGTGATTCAACTCCATTTGGGACTGGGAAACAAACACTAGCTCGCCTTAAAAGAAACACACTCTGCTTTTGAGAAAAGAGCACTCTTCTTCTCTACTGTGTTTCCTATGTGGTCTGAAGAGTAAGCTTGCTCAGAACAAACGAACTGTGCTTCCTACACACACGGGCCATATCTAGTTCAACTCTGCTTAGCATACTGACAAGAACAGTAGATCCTCCTCAGTCCAATACACTGTACATGCTGGGAAAGACGCCAGTGCTATTTGCCCTGTGAATGACAATGGGAACGCAATAGTGACTCTTCTTACCAGAAAACAACTCTTGATCATAGGACCAGAAACTGCATGTGTTTCAACTCCATTTAGGAATGGGAAACAAACGTTAGCTCGCCTTACAAGAAACACACTCTGCTTTTGAGAAAAGAGCACTCTTCTACTCTATTGTGTTTCCTATAGGGCCAGAACATTGAGCTTCCTCAGAACAAAAGAACTGTGCTTCCTACACACACGGCCATATCTAGTTCAACTCTGCTTAGGAAACTGACAAGTACAGTAGATCTTCTTCAGTCCAATACACTGTACATGCTGGGAACAGTCGCCAGTGCTATTTGCCCTGTGTATGACAATGGGAGCGCAATAGTGACTCTTCTTATCAGAAAACAACTCTTGCTCCTAGGATCAGAAACTGCATTTGATTCAACTCCATTTAGGACTTGGAAACAAACGCTAGCTCGTCTTACAAGAAACACACTCTGCTTTTGAGAAAAGAGCACTCTTCTACTCTACTGTGTTTCCTATTGGGTGCGAACAGTGAGCTTGCTCAGAACAAAGGAACTGTGCTTCCTACACACACGGGCCATATCTAGTTCAACTGTGCTTAGGAAACTGACAAGAACAGTAGCTCCTCTTCAGTCCAATACACTGTACTTGCTGGCAACAGACGCGAGTGCTATTTGTACTGTGTATGGCAATGGGAGCGCAATAGTGACTTTCCTTACCAGAAAACAACTCTTGCTCCTGGGACCAACAACTGCATGTGATTCAACTCCATTTAGGACTGGGAAACAAATGCTAACTCTCCTTACAAGAAACACACTCTGCTTTTGAGAAAAGAGCTCTCTTCTACTCTACTGTGTTTTCTATACGGACGAAGAGTGGGCTTTCTCAGAAGAAAAGAACTGTGCTTCCTACACACACGGCCATATCTAGTTCAATTCTGGTTAGCCAACTGACAAGAACAGTAGCTCCTCTTCAGTCCAATACACTGTAGTTGCTGGCAAAAGACACGAGTGCTATTTGCACTGTGTATGGCAATGGGAGCGCAATAGTGACTTTCCTTACCAAAAAACAACTCTTGCTCGTGGGACCAACAACTGCATGTGATTCAGCTCCATTTGGGACTGGGAAACAAACACTAGCTCGCCTTAAAAGAAACACACTCTGCTTTTGAGAAAAGAGCACTCTTCTACTCTACTGTGTTTCCTATGTGGTCTGAACAGTAAGCTTGCTCAGAAAAAAAGAACTGTGCTTCCTACACACACGGGCCATATCTAGTTCAACTCTGCTTAGGAAACTGACAAGAACAGTAGATCCTCCTCAGTCCAATATACTGTACATGCTGGGAACAGACGCCAGTGCTATTTGCCCTGTGAATGAAAATGGGAACGCAATAGTGACTCTTCTTACCAGAAAACAACTCTTGACCGTAGGACCAGAAACTGCATGTGTTTCAACTCCATTTAGGAATGGGAAACAAACGCTAGCTCGCCTTACAAGAAACACACTCTGCTTTTGAGAAAAGATCACTCTTCTACTCTACTGTGTTTCCTATAGGGCCAGAACATTGAGCTTCCTCAGAACAAAAGAACTGTGCTTCCTACACACACGGCCATATCTAGTTCAATTCTGCTTAGCATACTGAGAAGAACAGTAGACCTTCTTCAGTCCAATACACTGTACATGCTGGGAACAGTCGCCAGTGCTATTTGCCCTGTGTATGACAATGGGAGCGCGATAGTTACTCTTCTTACACGAAAACAACTCTTGCTCGAAAATCCAGAAACTGCATGTGATTCAACTCCATTTAGGACTGGGAAAAAAAAGCTAGGTCGCCTTACAAGAAACACACTCTGCTCTTGAGAAAAGAGCACTCTTCTACTCTATTGTGTTTCCTATAGGGCCAGAACTGTGAGCTTGCTCAGAAAAAAAGAACTGTGCTGCCTACACACACGGGCTATATCTAGTTCACCTCTGCTTAGGAAACTGACAAGAACAATAGATCCTCTTCAGTCCAATACAGTGTACAGGCTGGGAATAGACGCCAGCGCTATTTGCCCTGTGTATGACAATGGGAGCACAATAGTGACTCTTCTTACCAGAAAACAACTCTTGCTCTTAGGACCAGAAACTGCATGTGATTCAACACCATTTAGGACTGGGAAACAAATGGTAGCTCGCCTTACAAGAAACACACTCTGCTTTTGAGAAAAGATCACTCTTCTACTCTACTGTGTTTCCTATTGGGCCCGAACAGTGAGCTTGCTCAGAACAAAAGAACTGTGCTTCCTACACAAACCGGCCATAACTAGTTCAACTGTGCTTAGGAAACTGACAAGAACAGTAGCTCCTCTTCAGTCCAATACACTGTACTTGCTGGCAACAGAAGCGAGTGCTATTTGTACTGTGTATGGCAATGGGAGCGCAATAGTGACTTTCCTTACCAGAAAACAACTCTTGTTCGTGAGACCAACAGCTGCATGTGATTCAACTCCATTTAGGTCTGGGAAACAAACGCTAGCTCTCCTTAAAAGAAACACACTCTGCTTTTGAGAAAAGAGCACTCTTCTACGCTACTGTGTTTCCTATAGGGCCAGAACAGTGAGCTTGCTCAGAACAAAAGAACTGTGCTTCCTACACACACGGGCCATATCTAGTTCAACTCTCCTTAGGAAACAGACAAGAACAGTAGATCCTCTTCAGTCCAATACACTGTACATGCTGGGAACAGATGCCAGGGTATTTGCCCTTTGTATGTCAAAGGGAGCGCAATAGTGACTCTTCTTACCAGAAAACAACTCTTGCTCGAAGGACCAGAAACTGCATGTGATTCAACTCCATTTAGGACTGTGAAACAAATGCTAGCTCGCCTTACAAGTAACACACTCTGCTTTTGAAAAAAGAGCACTCTTCTAATCTACTGTGTTTCCTATGAGGTCTGAACAGTGAGCTTGCTCTGAACAAAAGAACTGTGCTTCCTACACACACGGCCATATCTAGTTCAATTCTAATTAGGAAACTGACAAGAACAGTAGATCCTCTTCAGTCCAATACACTGTACATGCTTGGATCAGACGCCAGTGCTATTTGCCCTGTGTATGACAATGGGAGCACAATAGTGACTCTTCTTAGCAGAAAACAACTCTTGCTCGAAAAACCAGAAACTGCATGTTATTCAACTCCATTTAGGACTGGGAAAAAAAAGATCGGTCGCCTTACAAGAAACACACTCTGCTTTTGAGAAAAGAGCACTCGTCTACTCTATTGTGTTTCCTATAGGGCCAGAACAGTGAGCTTGCTCAGAACAAAAGAACTGTGCTTCCTACACACACGGGCTATATCTAGTTCAACTCTGCTTAGGAAACTGACAAGAACAATAGATCCTCTTCAGTCCAATACAGTGTACAGGCTGGGAACAGACGCCAGTGCTATTTGCCCTGTGTATGAAAATGGGAGCACAATAGTGACTCTACTTACCAGAAAACAATTCTTGCTCTTAGGACCAGAAACTGCATGTGATTCAACACCATTTAGGACTGGGAAACAAACGCTAGCTCGCCTTACAAAAAACACACTCTGCTTTAGAGAAAAGAGCACTCTTCTACTCTTCTGTGTTTCCTATGGGGTTTGAACAGTGAGCTTCCTCAGAAGAAAAGAACTGTGCTTCCTACACACACGGCCATATCTAGTTCAATTTTGCTTAGCCAACTGACAAGAAGACTAGATCCTCCTCAGTCCAATACACTGTACATGCTGGGAACAGTCGCCAGTGCTATTTGCCTTGTGTATGACAATGGGAGCGCAATAGTTACTCTTCTTATCAGAAAACAACTCTTGCTCGAAAAACCAGAAACTGCATGTTATTCAACTCCATTTTGGACTGGGCAAAAAAAGCTAGGTCGCCTTACAAGAAACACACTCTGCTTTTGAGAAAAGAGCACTCTTCTACTCTATTGGGTTTCCTATAGGGCCAGAACAGTGAGCTTGCTCAGAACAAAAGAACTGTGCTTCCTACACACACGGGCTATATCTAGTTCAACTCTGCTTAGGAAACTGACAAGAACAATAGATCCTCTTCAGTCCAATACAGTGTACAGGCTGGGAACAAACGCCAGGGCTATTTGCCCTGTGTATGAAAATGGGAGCACAACAGTGACTCTTCTTACCAGAAAACAACTCTTGCTCTTAGGACCAGAAACTGCATGTGATTCAACACCATTTAGGACTGGGAAACAAACGCTAGCTCGCCTTACAAAAAACACACTCTGCTTTTGAGAAAAGAGCACTCTTCTACTCTACAGTGTTTCCTATAAGGTCCGAACAGTGAGCTTGCTCAGAACAAAAGAACTGTGCTTCCTACACACACGGGCCATATCTAGTTCAACTCTGCTTAGGAAACTGACAAGAACAGTAGCTCCTCTTCAGTCCAATACACTGTAGTTGCTGGCAAAAGACGCGAGTGCTATTTGCACTGTTTATGGCAATGGGAGCGCAATAGTGACTTTCCTTACCGGAAAACAACTCTTGCTCGTGGGACCAACAACTGCATGTGATTCAACTCCATTTAGGACTGGGAAACAAACACTAGCTCTCCTTACAAGAAACACACTCTGCTTTTGAGAAAAGAATACTCTTCTACTCTACTGTGTTTCCTATAGGGCCAGACAGTGAACTTGCTCAGAACAAAAGAACTGTGCTTCCTACACACACGGGACATATCTAGTTAAACTCTCCATAGGAAACTGACAAGAACAGTAGATCCTCTTCAGTCCAATACACTGTACATGCTGGGAAAAGACGCAAGTGCTATTTGCCCTGTGAATGACAATGGGAACGCAATAGTGACTCTTCTTACCAGATAACAACTCTTGCTCGTAGGACCAGAAACTGCATGTGATTCAACTCCATTTAGGACTGGCAAACAAACGCGAGCTCGCCTTACAAGAAACAGACTCTGCTTTTGAGAAAAGAGCACTCTTCTACTCTACTATGTTTCCTATAGGGCCAGAACATTGAGCTTCCTCAGAACAAAAGAACTGTGCTTCCTACACACACGGGCCATATCTAGTTCAATTCTGCTTAGCAAACTGACAAGAACAGTAGATCTTCTTCAGTCCAATACACTGTACATGCTGGGAACAGTCGCCAGTGCTATTTGCCCTGTGTATGACAATGGGAGCACAATAGTTACTCTTCTTACCAGAAAACAACTCTTGCTCAAAAAACCAAAAACTGCATGTGATTCAACTCCATTTAGGACTGGGAAAAAAAAGCTAGGTCGCCTTACAAGAACCACACTCTTCTTTTGAGAAAAGAGCACTCTTCTACTCTATTGTGTTTCCTATAGGGCCACAACAGTGAGCTTGCTCAGAACAAAAGAACTGTGCTTCCTACACACACGGGCTATATCTAGTTCAACTCTGCTTAGGAAACTGACAAGAACAATAGATCCTCTTCAGTCCAATACAGTGTACAGGCTGGGAACAGACGCCAGTGCTATTTGCCCTGTGTATGACAATGGGAGCACAATAGTGACTCTTCTTACCAGAAAACAACTCTTGCTCTTAGGACCAGA
Organism: Peromyscus eremicus; assembly: GCF_949786415.1. Classification (NCBI taxonomy): domain Eukaryota; kingdom Metazoa; phylum Chordata; class Mammalia; order Rodentia; family Cricetidae; genus Peromyscus; species Peromyscus eremicus. Next base: position 144,035 of record NW_026734691.1, on the reverse strand, counting down.
AAGTGCATGTGATTCAACACCATTTAGGACTGGGAAACAAACGGTAGCTCGCCTTACAAGAAACACACTCTGCTTTAGAGAAAAGAGCACTCTTCTACTCTACTGTGTTTCCTATACGGCCAGAACAGTGAGCTTGCTCAGAACATAAGAACTGAGCTTCCTACGCACACGGGCCATATCTAGTTCAACTCTGCTTAGGAAACTGACAAGAACAGTAGCTCCTCTTCATTCCGATACACTGTACTTGCTGGGAACAGACGCCAGGGCTATTTGCACTTTGTATGTCAATGGGAGCGCAATAGTGACTTTCCTTACCAGAAAACAACTCTTGCTCATAGGACCAGTATCTGCATGTGATTCAACTCCATTTAATACTGGAAAACAAATGCTACCTTGCCTTACATGAAACACACTCTGCTTTTGAGAAAAGAGCACTCTTCTACTCTACTGTGTTTCCTATAGGGCCAGAACAGTGAGCTTGCTCAGAACAAAAGAACTGTGCTTCCTATACTCACGAGCCATATCTAGTTCAACTCTGCTTAGGAACCTGACAAGAACAGTAGATACCCTTTAGTCCAATACACTGTACTTGCTGGGAACAGACGCCAGTGCTATTTGTCCTGTGTATGGCAATGGCAGCACAATAGTGACTATTCTTACCATAAAACAACTCTTACTCGTAGGACCAGAAACTGCATGTGTTTCAACTCCATTTCGGACTGGGAAACAAATGCTAGCTCGCCTTACAAGAAACACACTCTGCTTTTGAGAAAAGAGCATTCTTCTACTCTACTGTGTTTCCTATAGGGCCAGAACATTGAGCTTGCTCAGAACAAAAGAACTGTGCTTCCTACACACGGGCCATATCTAGTTCACCTCTGCTTAGGAAACTGACAAGAACAGTAGCTCCTCTTCAGTCCGATACACTGCACTTGCTGGGAACAGACGCGAGTGCTATTTGCACTGTATATGGCAATAGGAGTGCAATAGTGTCTTTCCTTACCAGAAAACAAATCTTGCTCGTAGGACCAGAAACTGCATGTGATTCAACTCCATTTAGGAGTAGGAAACAAACGCTAGCTCGCCTTACAAGAAACACAGTCGGCTTTTGAGAAAAGAGCACTCTTCTACTCTACTGTGTTTCCTATGGAGTCCAAACAGTGAGCTTGCACAGAACAAAAAAAATTGTGCTTCCTACACATACGGCCATATCTAGTTCAAGTCTGCTTAGGAACCTGACAAGAACAGTAGATCCTCTTCAGTCCAATACACTGTACTTGCTGGCAACAGACGCCAGTGCTATTTGTCCTGTGTATGGCAATGGCAGCGCAATAGTGACTTTCCTTACCAGAAAACAACTCTTGCTCATAGGACCAGAAACGGCATGATATTCTACTCCATTTAGGACTGGGAAACAAACGCTAGCTCCCCTTGCAAGAAACACACTCTGCTTTAGAGAAAGGAGCAGTCTTCTACTCTACTGTGTTTCATATGGGGTCCAAACAGTGAGCTTGCTCAGAACAAAAGAACAGTGCTTCCTACACACACGGACCATATGTAGTTCAACTCTGCTTAGGAACCTGACAAGAACAGTAGCTCCTCTTCAGTCCAACACTGTACTTGCAGGGAACAGACGCGAGTGCTATTTGCACTGTGTATGGCAATGGGCGCGCAATAGTGACTTTCCTTACCAGAAAACAACTCTTGGGCGTAGGACCAGAAACTGCATGTGATTCAACTCCATTTAGGACTAGGAAACAAACGCTAGCTTGCCCTACAAGAAACACAGTCGGCTTTAGAGAAAAGAACACTCTTCTACTCTACTGTGTTTCCTATAGGGCCAGAACAATGAGCTTGCTAAGAACATAATAACTGTGCTTCCTACACACACGGGCCATATCTAGTTCAACTCTGCTTAGGAACCTGACAAGAACAGTAGATCCCCTTTAGTCCAATACACTGTACTTGCTGGGAACAACGCCAGTGCTATTTGTCCTGTGTATGGCAATGGCAGCGCAATAGTGACTATTCTTACCATAAAACAACTCTTGCTCATAGGACCAGAAACTGCATGTGTTTCACCTCCATTTAGGACTGGGAAACAAACGCTAGCTCGCCTTACAAGAAACACACTCTGCTTTAGAGAAAAGAGCATTCTTCTACTCTACTGTGTTTCCTATAGGGCCAGAACAGTGAGCTTGCTCAGAACAAAAGAACTGTGTTTCCTACACACACGGGCCATATCTAGTTCAACTCTGCTTAGGAAACTGAGAAGAACAGTAGCTCCTCTTCAGTCCAATACACTATACTTGCTAGGAACAGACGGGAGTGCTATTTGTACTGTGTATGGCAATGGGAGCAAAATAGTGACTTTCCTTACCAGAAACCAACTCTTGCTCGTAGGACCAGAAACTGCATGTGATTCAACTCCATTTAGGACTGGGAAACAAACGCTAGCTCACCTTACAAGAAACACACTCTGCTTTTGAGAAAAGAGCATTCTTCTACTCTACTGTGTTTCCTATAGGGCCAGAACAGTGAGCTTGCTCAGAACAAAAGAACTGTGCTTCCTACACACGGGCCATATCTAGTTCACCTCTGCTTAGGAAACTGACAAGAACAGTAGCTCCTCTTCGTCCGATACACTGTACTTGCTGGGAACAGACGCGAGTGCTATTTGTACTGTATATGGCAATAGGAGTGCAATAGTGACTTTCCTTACCAGAAAACAACTCTTGCTTGTAGGACCAGAAACTGCATGTGATTCAACTCCATTTAGGAGTAGGAAACAAACGCTAGCTCGCCTTACAAGAAACACAGTCGGATTTTGAGAAAAGAGCACTCTTCTACTCTACTGTGTTTCCTATGGGGTCCAAACAGTGTGCTTGCTCAGAACAAAAAAAATTGTGCTTCCTACACACACGGCCATATCTAGTTCAAGTCTGCTTAGGAACCTGACAAGAACAGTAGATCCTCTTCAGTCCAATACACTGTACTTGCTGGCAACAGACGCCAGTGCTATTTGTCCTGTGTATGGCAATGGCAGCGCAATAGTGACTTTCCTTACCAGAAAACAACTCTTGCTCATAGGACCAGAAACGGCATGATATTCTACTCCATTTAGGACTGGGAATCAAACGCTAGCTCGCCTTACAAGAAACACACTCTGCTTTAGAGAAAGGAGCAGTCTTCTACTCTACTGTGTTTCCTATGGGGTCCAAACAGTGAGCTTGCTCAGAACAAAAGAACTGTGCTTCCTACACACACGGACCATATGTAGTTCAACTCTGCTTAGGAACCTGACAAGAACAGTAGCTCCTCTTCAGTCCAACACTGTACTTGCAGGGAACAGACGCGAGTGCTATTTGCACAGTGTATGGCAATGGGCGTGCAATAGTGACTTTCCTTACCAGAAAACAACTCTTGTGCATAGGACCAGAAACTGCATGTGATTCAACTCCATTTAGGACTAGGAAACAAACGCTAGCTTGCCCTACAAGAAACACAGTCGGCTTTAGAGAAAAGAACACTCTTCTACTCTACTGTGTTTCCTATAGGGCCAGAACAGTGAGCTTGCTGAGAACATAATAACTGTGCTTCCTACACACACGCGCCATATCTAGTTCAACTCTGCTTTGGAAACTGACAAGAACAGTAGCTCCTCTTCAGTCCGATACACTATACTTGCTGGGAACAGACGCCAGGGCTATTTGCCCTGTGTATGTCAATGGGAGCGCAATAGTGACTTTCCTTACCAGAAAACAACTCTTGCTCATAGGACCAGTAACTGCATGTGATTCAACTCCATTTAAGACTGGGAAACAAATGCTACCTCGCCTTACATGAAACACACTCTGCTTTTGAGAAAAGAGCACTCTTCTACTCTACTGAGTTTCCTATGGGGTCCGAACAGTGAGCTTGCTCAGAACAAAAGAACTGTGCTTCCTACACACATAGGCAATATCTAGTTCACCTCTGCATAGGACACTGAAAAGAACAGTAGATCCTATTCAGTCCAATACACTGTACTTGCTGGGAACAGACGCGAGTGCTATTTGCAATGTGTATGGCAAAAGGAGCACAATCGTGACTTTCCTTAACAGAAAACAACTCTAGCTCGTAGGACCAGAAACTGCATGTGATTCAACTCCATTTAGGACTGGAAAAAAAACGCTAGCTTGCCTTACAAGAAACACACCCTGCTTTTGAGAAAAGAGCACTCTTCTACTCTACTGTGTTTCCTGTAGGGCCAGAACAGTGAGTTTGCTCAGAACACAATAACTGTGCTTCCTACACACACGGGTCATATCTAGTTCAACTCTGCTTAGGAACCTGACAAGAACAGTAGATACCCTTTAGTCCAATACACTGTACTTGCTGGGAACAGACGCCAGTGCTATTTGTCCTGTGTATGGCAATGGCAGCGCAATAGTGACTATTCTTACCATAAAACAACTCTTGCTCGTAGGACCAGTAACTGCATGTGTTTCAACTCCATTTCGGACTGGGAAACAAATGCTAGCGTGCCTTACAAGAAACACACTCTGCTTTAGAGAAAAGAGCACTCTTCCTCTCTACTGTGTTTCCTATAGGGCAAGAACAGTGAGCTTGCTCAGAACAAAAGAACTGTGCGTCCTACACACGGGCCATATCTAGTTCAATCTGCTTAGGTAACTGACAAGAACAGTAGCTCCTCTTCAGTGCAATACACTGTATTTGCTGGGAACAGACGCCAGGGCTATTTGCACTGTATATGGCAATGGGAGCGCAATAGGGACTTTCCTTACCAGAAAACAACTCTTGCGCGTAGGACCAGAAAGTGCATGTGATTCAACTCCATTTAGGACTGGCAAACAAATGCTAGCTCGCCTTACATGAAACACACTCTGCCTTTGAGAAAAGAGTACTCTTCTACTCTACTGTGTTTACTAAGGGATCCAAACAGTGAGCTTTCTCAGAACAAAAGAACTGTGCTTCCTACACACATGGGCCATATCTAGGACAACTCTGCTTAGGAAACTGAAAAGAACAGTAGATCCTCTTCAGTCCAATACACTGTACTTGCTGGGAACAGAGGCGAGTGCTATTGGCACTGTGTATGGCAATGGGAGCACAATAGTGACTTTCCTTACCAGAAAACAACTCTTGCTCCTGGGACCAACAACTGCATGTGATTCAACTCCATTTAGGACTGGGAAACAAACGCTAGCTCCCCTTACAAGAAACACACTCTGCTTTTGAGAAAAGAGCACTCTTCTACTCTACTGTGTTTCCTATGTGGTCTGAACAGTAAGCTTGCTCAGAACAAAAGAACTGTGCTTCCTACACACACGGCCATATCTAGTTCAATTCTGGTTAGCCAACTGACAAGAACAGTAGATCCTCTTCAGTCCAATACACTGTACATGCTGGGAACAGACGCCAGGGCTATTTGCCCTTTGTATGAAAATGGGAGCGCAATAGTGACTCTTCTTACCAGAAAACAACTCTTGCTCATAGGACCAGAAACTGCATGGGATTCAACTCCATTTAGAACTGGGAAACAAACACTAGCTCGCCTTAAAAGAAACACACTCTGCTTTTGAGAAAAGAGCACTCTTCTACTCTACTGTGTTTCCTATGGGGTCTGAACAGTAAGCTTGCTCAGAACAAAAGAACTGTGCTTCCTACACACACGGGCCATATCTAGTTCAACACTGCTTAGGAAACTGACAAGAACAGTAGATCCTCTTCAGTCCAATACACTGTACATGCTGGGAACAGACACGAGTGCTATTTGCACTATGTATGACAATGTGAGCGCAATAGTTACTCTTCTTACCAGAAAACTACTCTTGCTCATAGAACCAGAAACTGCATGTGATTCAACGCCATTTAGGACTGGGAAACAAACGCTAGCTCGCCTTACAAGAAACACACTCTGCTTTTGAGAAAAGATCACTCATCTACTCTACTGTGTTTCCTATAGGGCCAGAACAGTGAGCTTGCTCAGAACAAAAGAACTGTGCTTCCTACACACGGCCATATCTATTTCAATTCTGCTTAGCAAACTGACAAGAACAGTAGATCCTCTTCAGTCCAATACACTGTACATGCTGGGAACAGACGCCAGTGCTATTTGCCCTGTGTTTGACAAAGGGAGCACAATAGTGACTCTTCTTACCAGAAAACAACTCTTGCTCGTAGGACCACAAACTGCATGTGATTCAACTCCATTTAGGACTGGGAAACAAACGCTAGCTCGCCTTACAAGAAACACTCTCTGCTTTTGAGAAAAGAGTACTCTTCTACTGTTCTGTGTTTCCTATAGGGCCAGAAGAGTGAGCTTGCTCAGAACAAAAGAACTGTGCTTCCTACACACACGGGCTATATCTAGTTCAACTCTGCTTAGGAAACTGACAAGAACAGTAGATCCCCTTAAGTCCAATACACTGTACATGCTGGAACACACGCCAGTGCATTTGCCCTATGAATGACAATGGGAACGCAATAGTGACTCTTCTTACCAGAAAACAACTCTTGCTCGTAGGACCAGAAACTGCACGTGATTCAACTCCATTTAGGACTGGGAAACAAACGCTAGCTCGCCTTACAAGAAACACACTCTGCTTTTGAGAAAAGAGCACTCTTCTACTCTACTGTGTTTCCTATGGGGTTTGAACAGTGAGCTTCCTCAGAAGAAAAGAACTGTGCTTCCTACACACACGGCCATATCTAGTTCAATTCTGATTAGCCAACTGACAAGAACAGTAGATCCTCTTCAGTCCAATACACTGTACATGCTGGGAACAGTCGCCAGTGCTATTTGCCCTGTGTATGACAATGGGAGCGCAATAGTTACTCTTCTTACCAGAAAACAACTTTTGCTCGAAAAACCAGAAACTGCACGTGATTCAACTCCATTTAGGACTGGGAAGAAAAAGCTCGGTCACCTTTTAAAGAAACACACTCTGCTTTTGAGAAAAGAGCACTCTTTACTCTATTGTGTTTCCTATAGGGCCAGAACAGTGAGCTTGCTCAGAACAAAAGAACTGTTCTTCCTACACACACGGGCTATATCTAGTTCAACTCTGCTTAGGAAACTGACAAGAAAAATAGATCCTCTTCAGTCCAATACAGTGTACAGGCTGGGAACAGACGCCAGTGCTATTTGCCATGTGTATGACAATGGGAGCACAATAGTGACTCTTCTTACCAGAAAACAACTCTTGCTCTTAGGACTAGAAACTGCATGTGATGCAACACCATTTAGGACTGGGAAACAAACGCTAGCTCGCCTTACAAGAAACACACTCTGCTTTTGAGAAAAGAGCACTCTTCTACTCTACTGTGTTTCCTATTGGGTTCGAACAGTGAGCTTGCTCGGAACAAAAGAACTGTGCTTCCTCCACACACGGGCCATATCTAGTTCAACTGTGCTTAGGAAACTGACAAGAACAGTAGCTCCTCTTCAGTCCAATACACTGTACTTGCTGGCAACAGACGCGAGTGCTATTTGCACTGTGTATGGCAATGGGAGCGCAATAGTGACTTTCCTTACCAGAAAACAACTCTTGCTCCTGGGACCAACAACTGCATGTGATTCAACTCCATTTAGGACTGGGAAACAAACGCTAGCTCCCCTTACAAGAAACACACTGCTTTTGAGAAAAGAGCACTCTTCTACTCTACTGTGTTTCCTATAGGGACGAAGAGTGAGCTTGCTCAGAAAAAAAGAACTGTTCTTCCTACACACACGGGCCATATCTAGTTCAACTCTCCTTAGGAAACTGACAAGAACAGTAGATCCTCTTCAGTCCAATACACTGTACATGCTGGGAACAGACGCCAGGGCTATTTGCCCTTTGTATGTCAATGGGAGTGCAATAGTGACTCTTCTTACCAGAAAACAACTCTTGCTCGAAGAACCAGAAATTGCATGTGATTCAACTCCATTTAGGACTGGGAAACAAATACTAGCTCGCCTTACAAGAAACACACTCTGCTTTTGAGAAAAGAGCACTCTTCTACTCTACTGTGTTTCCTATGGGGTCTGAACAGTAAGCTTGCTCAGAACAAAAGAACTGTGCTTCCTACACACACGGGCCATATCTAGTTCAACTCTGCTTAGGAAACTGACAAGAACATTAGACCCTATTCAGTCCAATACACTGTACATGCTGGGAACAGACGCGAGTGCTATTTGCCCTGTGTATGACAATGGGAGCACAATAGTGACTCTTCTTACCAGAAAACTACTCTTGTCATAGAACCAGAAACTGCATGTGATTCAACGCCATTTAGGACTGGGAAACAAATGCTAGCTCACATTACAAGAAACACGCTCTGCTTTTGAGAAAAGATCACTCTTCTACTCTACTGTGTTTCCTATAGGGCCAGAACAGTGAGCTTGCTCAGAAGAAAAGAACTGTGCTTCCTTCACACACGGCCATATCTATTTCAATTCTGCTTATGAAACTGACAAGAACAGTAGATCCTCTTCAGTCCAATACACTGTACATGCTGGGAACAGACGCCAGTGCTATTTGCCCTGTGTTTGACAAAGGGAGCACAATAGTGACTCTTCTTACCAGAAAACAACTCTTGCTCGTAGGACCACAAACTGCATGTGATTCAACTCCATTTAGGACTGGGAAACAAACGCTAGCTCGCCTTACAAGAAACACTCTCTGCTTTTGAGAAAAGAGTACACTTCTACTGTTCTGTGTTTCCTATAGGGCCAGAACAGTGAGCTTGCTCAGAACAAAAGAACTGTGCTTCCTACACACACGGGCTATATCTAGTTCAACTCTGCTTAGGAAACTGACAAGAACAGTAGATCCCCTTAAGTCCAATACACTGTACATGCTGGAACACACGCCAGTGCAAATGCCCTATGAATGACAATGGGAACGCAATAGTGACTCTTCTTACCAGAAAACAACTCTTGCTCGTAGGACCACAAACTGCATGTGATTCAACTCCATTTAGGACTGGGAAACAAACGCTAGCTCGCCTTACAAGAAACACACTCTGCTTTTGAGAAAAGAGCACTCTTCTACTCTACTGTGTTTCCTATGGGGTTTGAACAGTGAGCTTCCTCAGAAGAAAAGAACTGTGCTTCCTACACACACGGCCATATCTAGTTCAATTCTGATTAGCCAACTGACAAGAACAGTAGATCCTCTTCAGTCCAATACACTGTACATGCTGGGAACAGTCGCCAGTGCTATTTGCCCTGTGTATGACAATGGGAGCGCAATAGTTACTCTTCCTACCAGAAAACAACTCTTGCTCGTAGGACCACAAACTGCATGTGATTCAACTCCATTTAGGACTGGGAAACAAACGCTAGCTCGCCTTACAAGAAACACACTCTGCTTTTGAGAAAAGAGCACTCTTCTACTCTACTGTGTTTCCTATGGGGTTTGAACAGTGAGCTTCCTCAGAAGAAAAGAACTGTGCTTCCTACACACACGGCCATATCTAGTTCAATTCTGGTTAGCCAACTGACAAGAACAGTAGCTCCTCTTCAGTCCAATACACTGTAGTTGCTGGCAAAAGACACGAGTGCTATTTGCACTGTGTATGGCAATGGGAGCGCAATAGTGACTTTCCTTACCAGAAAACAACTCTTGCTCGTGGGACCAACAACTGCATGTGATTCAACTCCATTTGGGACTGGGAAACAAACACTAGCTCGCCTTAAAAGAAACACACTCTGCTTTTGAGAAAAGAGCACTCTTCTTCTCTACTGTGTTTCCTATGTGGTCTGAAGAGTAAGCTTGCTCAGAACAAACGAACTGTGCTTCCTACACACACGGGCCATATCTAGTTCAACTCTGCTTAGCATACTGACAAGAACAGTAGATCCTCCTCATTCCAATACACTGTACATGCTGGGAACAGACGCCAGTGCTATTTGCCCTGTGAATGACAATGGGAACGCAATAGTGACTCTTCTTACCAGAAAACAACTCTTGATCATAGGACCAGAAACTGCATGTGTTTCAACTCCATTTAGGAATGGGAAACAAACGTTAGCTCGCCTTACAAGAAACACACTCTGCTTTTGAGAAAAGAGCACTCTTCTACTCTATTGTGTTTCCTATAGGGCCAGAACATTGAGCTTCCTCAGAACAAAAGAACTGTGCTTCCTACACACACGGCCATATCTAGTTCAACTCTGCTTAGGAAACTGACAAGTACAGTAGATCTTCTTCAGTCCAATACACTGTACATGCTGGGAACAGTCGCCAGTGCTATTTGCCCTGTGTAAGACAATGGGAGCGCAATAGTGACTCTTCTTATCAGAAAACAACTCTTGCTCCTAGGATCAGAAACTGCATTTGATTCAACTCCATTTAGGACTTGGAAACAAACGCTAGCTCGTCTTACAAGAAACACACTCTGCTTTTGAGAAAAGAGCACTCTTCTACTCTACTGTGTTTCCTATTGGGTGCGAACAGTGAGCTTGCTCAGAACAAAGGAACTGTGCTTCCTACACACACGGGCCATATCTAGTTCAACTGTGCTTAGGAAACTGACAAGAACAGTAGCTCCTCTTCAGTCCAATACACTGTACTTGCTGGCAACAGACGCGAGTGCTATTTGTACTGTGTATGGCAATGGGAGCGCAATAGTGACTTTCCTTACCAGAAAACAACTCTTGCTCCTGGGACCAACAACTGCATGTGATTCAACTCCATTTAGGACTGGGAAACAAATGCTAACTCTCCTTACAAGAAACACACTCTGCTTTTGAGAAAAGAGCTCTCTTCTACTCTACTGTGTTTTCTATACGGACGAAGAGTGGGCTTTCTCAGAAGAAAAGAACTGTGCTTCCTACACACACGGCCATATCTAGTTCAATTCTGGTTAGCCAACTGACAAGAACAGTAGCTCCTCTTCAGTCCAATACACTGTAGTTGCTGGCAAAAGACACGCGTGCTATTTGCACTGTGTATGGCAATGGGAGCGCAATAGTGACTTTCCTTACCAAAAAACAACTCTTGCTCGTGGGACCAACAACTGCATGTGATTCAGCTCCATTTGGGACTGGGAAACAAACACTAGCTCGCCTTAAAAGAAACACACTCTGCTTTTGAGAAAAGAGCACTCTTCTACTCTACTGTGTTTCCTATGTGGTCTGAACAGTAAGCTTGCTCAGAAAAAAAGAACTGTGCTTCCTACACACACGGGCCATATCTAGTTCAACTCTGCTTAGGAAACTGACAAGAACAGTAGATCCTCCTCAGTCCAATACACTGTACATGCTGGGAACAGACGCCAGTGCTATTTGCCCTGTGAATGAAAATGGGAACGCAATAGTGACTCTTCTTACCAGAAAACAACTCTTGACCGTAGGACCAGAAACTGCATGTGTTTCAACTCCATTTAGGAATGGGAAACAAACGCTAGCTCGCCTTACAAGAAACACACTCTGCTTTTGAGAAAAGATCACTCTTCTACTCTACTGTGTTTCCTATAGGGCCAGAACATTGAGCTTCCTCAGAACAAAAGAACTGTGCTTCCTACACACACGGCCATATCTAGTTCAATTCTGCTTAGCATACTGAGAAGAACAGTAGACCTTCTTCAGTCCAATACACTGTACATGCTGGGAACAGTCGCCAGTGCTATTTGCCCTGTGTATGACAATGGGAGCGCGATAGTTACTCTTCTTACAAGAAAACAACTCTTGCTCGAAAATCCAGAAACTGCGTGTGATTCAACTCCATTTAGGACTGGGAAAAAAAAGCTAGGTCGCCTTACAAGAAACACACTCTGCTCTTGAGAAAAGAGCACTCTTCTACTCTATTGTGTTTCCTATAGGGCCAGAACTGTGAGCTTGCTCAGAAAAAAAGAACTGTGCTGCCTACACACACGGGCTATATCTAGTTCACCTCTGCTTAGGAAACTGACAAGAACAATAGATCCTCTTCAGTCCAATACAGTGTACAGGCTGGGAATAGACGCCAGCGCTATTTGCCCTGTGTATGACAATGGGAGCACAATAGTGACTCTTCTTACCAGAAAACAACTCTTGCTCTTAGGCCCAGAAACTGCATGTGATTCAACACCATTTAGGACTGGGAAACAAATGGTAGCTCGCCTTACAAGAAACACACTCTGCTTTTGAGAAAAGATCACTCTTCTACTCTACTGTGTTTCCTATTGGGCCCGAACAGTGAGCTTGCTCAGAACAAAAGAACTGTGCTTCCTACACAAACCGGCCATAACTAGTTCAACTGTGCTTAGGAAACTGACAAGAACAGTAGCTCCTCTTCAGTCCAATACACTGTACTTGCTGGCAACAGAAGCGAGTGCTATTTGTACTGTGTATGGCAATGGGAGCGCAATAGTGACTTTCCTTACCAGAAAACAACTCTTGTTCGTGAGACCAACAGCTGCATGTGATTCAACTCCATTTAGGTCTGGGAAACAAACGCTAGCTCTCCTTAAAAGAAACACACTCTGCTTTTGAGAAAAGAGCACTCTTCTACGCTACTGTGTTTCCTATAGGGCCAGAACAGTGAGCTTGCTCAGAACAAAAGAACTGTGCTTCCTACACACACGGGCCATATCTAGTTCAACTCTCCTTAGGAAACAGACAAGAACAGTAGATCCTCTTCAGTCCAATACACTGTACATGCTGGGAACAGATGCCAGGGTATTTGCCCTTTGTATGTCAAAGGGAGCGCAATAGTGACTCTTCTTACCAGAAAACAACTCTTGCTCGAAGGACCAGAAACTGCATGTGATTCAACTCCATTTAGGACTGTGAAACAAATGCTAGCTCGCCTTACAAGTAACACACTCTGCTTTTGAAAAAAGAGCACTCTTCTAATCTACTGTGTTTCCTATGAGGTCTGAACAGTGAGCTTGCTCTGAACAAAAGAACTGTGCTTCCTACACACACGGCCATATCTAGTTCAATTCTAATTAGGAAACTGACAAGAACAGTAGATCCTCTTCAGTCCAATACACTGTACATGCTTGGATCAGACGCCAGTGCTATTTGCCCTGTGTATGACAATGGGAGCACAATAGTGACTCTTCTTAGCAGAAAACAACTCTTGCTCGAAAAACCAGAAACTGCATGTTATTCAACTCCATTTAGGACTGGGAAAAAAAAGATCGGTCGCCTTACAAGAAACACACTCTGCTTTTGAGAAAAGAGCACTCGTCTACTCTATTGTGTTTCCTATAGGGCCAGAACAGTGAGCTTGCTCAGAACAAAAGAACTGTGCTTCCTACACACACGGGCTATATCTAGTTCAACTCTGCTTAGGAAACTGACAAGAACAATAGATCCTCTTCAGTCCAATACAGTGTACAGGCTGGGAACAGACGCCAGTGCTATTTGCCCTGTGTATGAAAATGGGAGCACAATAGTGACTCTACTTACCAGAAAACAATTCTTGCTCTTAGGACCAGAAACTGCATGTGATTCAACACCATTTAGGACTGGGAAACAAACGCTAGCTCGCCTTACAAAAAACACACTCTGCTTTAGAGAAAAGAGCACTCTTCTACTCTTCTGTGTTTCCTATGGGGTTTGAACAGTGAGCTTCCTCAGAAGAAAAGAACTGTGCTTCCTACACACACGGCCATATCTAGTTCAATTTTGCTTAGCCAACTGACAAGAAGACTAGATCCTCCTCAGTCCAATACACTGTACATGCTGGGAACAGTCGCCAGTGCTATTTGCCTTGTGTATGACAATGGGAGCGCAATAGTTACTCTTCTTATCAGAAAACAACTCTTGCTCGAAAAACCAGAAACTGCATGTTATTCAACTCCATTTTGGACTGGGAAAAAAAAGCTAGGTCGCCTTACAAGAAACACACTCTGCTTTTGAGAAAAGAGCACTCTTCTACTCTATTGGGTTTCCTATAGGGCCAGAACAGTGAGCTTGCTCAGAACAAAAGAACTGTGCTTCCTACACACACGGGCTATATCTAGTTCAACTCTGCTTAGGAAACTGACAAGAACAATAGATCCTCTTCAGTCCAATACAGTGTACAGGCTGGGAACAAACGCCAGGGCTATTTGCCCTGTGTATGAAAATGGGAGCACAACAGTGACTCTTCTTACCAGAAAACAACTCTTGCTCTTAGGACCAGAAACTGCATGTGATTCAACACCATTTAGGACTGGGAAACAAACGCTAGCTCGCCTTACAAAAAACACACTCTGCTTTTGAGAAAAGAGCACTCTTCTACTCTACAGTGTTTCCTATAAGGTCCGAACAGTGAGCTTGCTCAGAACAAAAGAACTGTGCTTCCTACACACACGGGCCATATCTAGTTCAACTCTGCTTAGGAAACTGACAAGAACAGTAGCTCCTCTTCAGTCCAATACACTGTAGTTGCTGGCAAAAGACGCGAGTGCTATTTGCACTGTTTATGGCAATGGGAGCGCAATAGTGACTTTCCTTACCGGAAAACAACTCTTGCTCGTGGGACCAACAACTGCATGTGATTCAACTCCATTTAGGACTGGGAAACAAACACTAGCTCTCCTTACAAGAAACACACTCTGCTTTTGAGAAAAGAATACTCTTCTACTCTACTGTGTTTCCTATAGGGCCAGACAGTGAACTTGCTCAGAACAAAAGAACTGTGCTTCCTACACACACGGGACATATCTAGTTAAACTCTCCTTAGGAAACTGACAAGAACAGTAGATCCTCTTCAGTCCAATACACTGTACATGCTGGGAAAAGACGCAAGTGCTATTTGCCCTGTGAATGACAATGGGAACGCAATAGTGACTCTTCTTACCAGATAACAACTCTTGCTCGTAGGACCAGAAACTGCATGTGATTCAACTCCATTTAGGACTGGCAAACAAACGCGAGCTCGCCTTTCAAGAAACAGACTCTGCTTTTGAGAAAAGAGCACTCTTCTACTCTACTATGTTTCCTATAGGGCCAGAACATTGAGCTTCCTCAGAACAAAAGAACTGTGCTTCCTACACACACGGGCCATATCTAGTTCAATTCTGCTTAGCAAACTGACAAGAACAGTAGCTCCTCTTCATTCCGATACACTGTACTTGCTGGGAACAGACGCCAGGGCTATTTGCACTTTGTATGTCAATGGGAGCGCAATAGTGACTTTCCTTACCAGAAAACAACTCTTGCTCATAGGACCAGTATCTGCATGTGATTCAACTCCATTTAATACTGGAAAACAAATGCTACCTTGCCTTACATGAAACACACTCTGCTTTTGAGAAAAGAGCACTCTTCTACTCTACTGTGTTTCCTATAGGGCCAGAACAGTGAGCTTGCTCAGAACAAAAGAACTGTGCTTCCTATACTCACGAGCCATATCTAGTTCAACTCTGCTTAGGAACCTGACAAGAACAGTAGATACCCTTTAGTCCAATACACTGTACTTGCTGGGAACAGACGCCAGTGCTATTTGTCCTGTGTATGGCAATGGCAGCACAATAGTGACTATTCTTACCATAAAACAACTCTTACTCGTAGGACCAGAAACTGCATGTGTTTCAACTCCATTTCGGACTGGGAAACAAATGCTAGCTCGCCTTACAAGAAACACACTCTGCTTTTGAGAAAAGAGCATTCTTCTACTCTACTGTGTTTCCTATAGGGCCAGAACATTGAGCTTGCTCAGAACAAAAGAACTGTGCTTCCTACACACGGGCCATATCTAGTTCACCTCTGCTTAGGAAACTGACAAGAACAGTAGCTCCTCTTCAGTCCGATACACTGCACTTGCTGGGAACAGACGCGAGTGCTATTTGCACTGTATATGGCAATAGGAGTGCAATAGTGTCTTTCCTTACCAGAAAACAAATCTTGCTCGTAGGACCAGAAACTGCATGTGATTCAACTCCATTTAGGAGTAGGAAACAAACGCTAGCTCGCCTTACAAGAAACACAGTCGGCTTTTGAGAAAAGAGCACTCTTCTACTCTACTGTGTTTCCTATGGAGTCCAAACAGTGAGCTTGCACAGAACAAAAAAAATTGTGCTTCCTACACATACGGCCATATTTAGTTCAAGTCTGCTTAGGAACCTGACAAGAACAGTAGATCCTCTTCAGTCCAATACACTGTACTTGCTGGCAACAGACGCCAGTGCTATTTGTCCTGTGTATGGCAATGGCAGCGCAATAGTGACTTTCCTTACCAGAAAACAACTCTTGCTCATAGGACCAGAAACGGCATGATATTCTACTCCATTTAGGACTGGGAAACAAACGCTAGCTCCCCTTGCAAGAAACACACTCTGCTTTAGAGAAAGGAGCAGTCTTCTACTCTACTGTGTTTCATATGGGGTCCAAACAGTGAGCTTGCTCAGAACAAAAGAACAGTGCTTCCTACACACACGGACCATATGTAGTTCAACTCTGCTTAGGAACCTGACAAGAACAGTAGCTCCTCTTCAGTCCAACACTGTACTTGCAGGGAACAGACGCGAGTGCTATTTGCACTGTGTATGGCAATGGGCGCGCAATAGTGACTTTCCTTACCAGAAAACAACTCTTGGGCGTAGGACCAGAAACTGCATGTGATTCAACTCCATTTAGGACTAGGAAACAAACGCTAGCTTGCCCTACAAGAAACACAGTCGGCTTTAGAGAAAAGAACACTCTTCTACTCTACTGTGTTTCCTATAGGGCCAGAACAATGAGCTTGCTAAGAACATAATAACTGTGCTTCCTACACACACGGGCCATATCTAGTTCAACTCTGCTTAGGAACCTGACAAGAACAGTAGATCCCCTTTAGTCCAATACACTGTACTTGCTGGGAACAACGCCAGTGCTATTTGTCCTGTGTATGGCAATGGCAGCGCAATAGTGACTATTCTTACCATAAAACAACTCTTGCTCATAGGACCAGAAACTGCATGTGTTTCACCTCCATTTAGGACTGGGAAACAAACGCTAGCTCGCCTTACAAGAAACACACTCTGCTTTAGAGAAAAGAGCATTCTTCTACTCTACTGTGTTTCCTATAGGGCCAGAACAGTGAGCTTGCTCAGAACAAAAGAACTGTGTTTCCTACACACACGGGCCATATCTAGTTCAACTCTGCTTAGGAAACTGAGAAGAACAGTAGCTCCTCTTCAGTCCAATACACTATACTTGCTAGGAACAGACGGGAGTGCTATTTGTACTGTGTATGGCAATGGGAGCAAAATAGTGACTTTCCTTACCAGAAACCAACTCTTGCTCGTAGGACCAGAAACTGCATGTGATTCAACTCCATTTAGGACTGGGAAACAAACGCTAGCTCACCTTACAAGAAACACACTCTGCTTTTGAGAAAAGAGCATTCTTCTACTCTACTGTGTTTCCTATAGGGCCAGAACAGTGAGCTTGCTCAGAACAAAAGAACTGTGCTTCCTACACACGGGCCATATCTAGTTCACCTCTGCTTAGGAAACTGACAAGAACAGTAGCTCCTCTTCGTCCGATACACTGTACTTGCTGGGAACAGACGCCAGTGCTATTTGTACTGTATATGGCAATAGGAGTGCAATAGTGACTTTCCTTACCAGAAAACAACTCTTGCTTGTAGGACCAGAAACTGCATGTGATTCAACTCCATTTAGGAGTAGGAAACAAACGCTAGCTCGCCTTACAAGAAACACAGTCGGATTTTGAGAAAAGAGCACTCTTCTACTCTACTGTGTTTCCTATGGGGTCCAAACAGTGTGCTTGCTCAGAACAAAAAAAATTGTGCTTCCTACACACACGGCCATATCTAGTTCAAGTCTGCTTAGGAACCTGACAAGAACAGTAGATCCTCTTCAGTCCAATACACTGTACTTGCTGGCAACAGACGCCAGTGCTATTTGTCCTGTGTATGGCAATGGCAGCGCAATAGTGACTTTCCTTACCAGAAAACAACTCTTGCTCATAGGACCAGAAACGGCATGATATTCTACTCCATTTAGGACTGGGAATCAAACGCTAGCTCGCCTTACAAGAAACACACTCTGCTTTAGAGAAAGGAGCAGTCTTCTACTCTACTGTGTTTCCTATGGGGTCCAAACAGTGAGCTTGCTCAGAACAAAAGAACTGTGCTTCCTACACACACGGACCATATGTAGTTCAACTCTGCTTAGGAACCTGACAAGAACAGTAGCTCCTCTTCAGTCCAACACTGTACTTGCAGGGAACAGACGCGAGTGCTATTTGCACAGTGTATGGCAATGGGCGTGCAATAGTGACTTTCCTTACCAGAAAACAACTCTTGTGCATAGGACCAGAAACTGCATGTGATTCAACTCCATTTAGGACTAGGAAACAAACGCTAGCTTGCCCTACAAGAAACACAGTCGGCTTTAGAGAAAAGAACACTCTTCTACTCTACTGTGTTTCCTATAGGGCCAGAACAGTGAGCTTGCTGAGAACATAATAACTGTGCTTCCTACACACACGCGCCATATCTAGTTCAACTCTGCTTTGGAAACTGACAAGAACAGTAGCTCCTCTTCAGTCCGATACACTATACTTGCTGGGAACAGACGCCAGGGCTATTTGCCCTGTGTATGTCAATGGGAGCGCAATAGTGACTTTCCTTACCAGAAAACAACTCTTGCTCATAGGACCAGTAACTGCATGTGATTCAACTCCATTTAAGACTGGGAAACAAATGCTACCTCGCCTTACATGAAACACACTCTGCTTTTGAGAAAAGAGCACTCTTCTACTCTACTGAGTTTCCTATGGGGTCCGAACAGTGAGCTTGCTCAGAACAAAAGAACTGTGCTTCCTACACACATAGGCAATATCTAGTTCACCTCTGCATAGGACACTGAAAAGAACAGTAGATCCTATTCAGTCCAATACACTGTACTTGCTGGGAACAGACGCGAGTGCTATTTGCAATGTGTATGGCAAAAGGAGCACAATCGTGACTTTCCTTAACAGAAAACAACTCTAGCTCGTAGGACCAGAAACTGCATGTGATTCAACTCCATTTAGGACTGGAAAAAAAACGCTAGCTTGCCTTACAAGAAACACACCCTGCTTTTGAGAAAAGAGCACTCTTCTACTCTACTGTGTTTCCTGTAGGGCCAGAACAGTGAGTTTGCTCAGAACACAATAACTGTGCTTCCTACACACACGGGTCATATCTAGTTCAACTCTGCTTAGGAACCTGACAAGAACAGTAGATACCCTTTAGTCCAATACACTGTACTTGCTGGGAACAGACGCCAGTGCTATTTGTCCTGTGTATGGCAATGGCAGCGCAATAGTGACTATTCTTACCATAAAACAACTCTTGCTCGTAGGACCAGTAACTGCATGTGTTTCAACTCCATTTCGGACTGGGAAACAAATGCTAGCGTGCCTTACAAGAAACACACTCTGCTTTAGAGAAAAGAGCACTCTTCCTCTCTACTGTGTTTCCTATAGGGCAAGAACAGTGAGCTTGCTCAGAACAAAAGAACTGTGCGTCCTACACACGGGCCATATCTAGTTCAATCTGCTTAGGTAACTGACAAGAACAGTAGCTCCTCTTCAGTGCAATACACTGTATTTGCTGGGAACAGACGCCAGGGCTATTTGCACTGTATATGGCAATGGGAGCGCAATAGGGACTTTCCTTACCAGAAAACAACTCTTGCGCATAGGACCAGAAAGTGCATGTGATTCAACTCCATTTAGGACTGGCAAACAAATGCTAGCTCGCCTTACATGAAACACACTCTGCCTTTGAGAAAAGAGTACTCTTCTACTCTACTGTGTTTACTAAGGGATCCAAACAGTGAGCTTTCTCAGAACAAAAGAACTGTGCTTCCTACACACATGGGCCATATCTAGGTCAACTCTGCTTAGGAAACTGAAAAGAACAGTAGATCCTCTTCAGTCCAATACACTGTACTTGCTGGGAACAGAGGCGAGTGCTATTGGCACTGTGTATGGCAATGGGAGCACAATAGTGACTCGTCTTACCAGAAAACAACTCTTGCTCGTAGGACAAAAAAACTGCATGTGACTCAACTCCATTTAGCACTTGGAAACAAACTCTAGCTCGCCTTACAAGAAACATACTCTGCTTTTGAGAAAAGAGCACTCTTCTACTCTACTGTGTTTCCCATAGGGCCAGAACGGTGAACTTGCTCAGTACAAAAGTACTGTGCTTCCTACACACACGGGGCATATCTAGTTCAACTCTGCTTAGGAAACTGAAAGAACAGTAGCTCCTCTTCAGTCTGATACACTGTACTTGCTAGGAAGAGACGGGAGTGCTATTTGCACTGTGTGGCAATGGGAGCGCAATAGTGACTTTCCTTACCAGAAAACAACTCTTGCTCGTAGGACCAGAAACTGCATGTGATTCAACTCCATTTAGGACTGGGAAACAAACGCTAGCTCGCCTTACAAGAAACACAGTCTGCTTTTGAGAAAAGAGCACTCTTCTACTCTACTGTGTTTCCTATGGGGTCCAAACAGTGAGCTTGCTCAGAACAAAAAAAAAAATTGTGCTTCCTACACACACGGCCATATCTAGTTCAAGTCTGCTTAGGAACCTGACAAGAACAGTAGCTCCTCTTCAGTCCAATACACTGTACTTGATGGCAACAGATGCCAGTGCTATTTGTCCTGTGTATGGCAAAGGCAGCGCAATAGTGACTTTCCTTACCAGAAAACAACTCTTGCTCATAGTACCAGAAATTGCATGTGTTTCAACTCCATTTAGTACTGGGAAACAAACGCTGGCTCGCCTTACAAGAAACACACTCTGCTTTAGAAAAAAGAGCACTCTTCTACAATACTGTGTTTCCTAAGGGGTCCAAACAGTGAGCTTGCTCAGAACAAAAGAACTGTGCTTCCTACACACATGGCCATATCTAGTTCAAGTCTGCTTAGGAACCTGACAAGAACAGTAGCTCCTCTTCAGTCCAATACACTGTACTTGCTGGGAACAGACGCCAGTACTATTTGTCCTGTGTATGGCAATGGCAGCGCAATAGTGACTATTCTTACCATAAAACAACTCTTGCTCATAGGACCAGAAACTGCATGTGTTTCACCTCCATTTAGGACTGGGAAACAAACGCTAGCTCGCCTTAAAAGATACACACTCTGCTTTAGAGAAAAGAGCATTCTTCTACTCTACTGTGTTTCCTATAGGGCCAGAACAGTGAGCTTGCTCAGAACAAAAGAACTGTGCTTCCTACACACGGGCCATATCTAGTTCACCTCTGCTTAGGAAACTGACAAGAACAGTAGCTCCTCTTCAGTCCGATATACTGTACTTGCTGGGAACAGATGCGAGTGCTATTTGCACTGTATATGGCAATAGGAGTGCAATAGTGACTTTCCTTACCAGAAAACAACTCTTGCTCGTAGGACCAGTAACTGCATGTGATTCAACTCTATTTAAGACTGGGAAACAAATGCTACCTCGCCTTACATGAAACACACTCTGCTTTTGAGAAAAGAGCACTCTTCTACTCTACTGTGTTTCCTATGGGGTCCAAACAGTGAGCTTGCTCAGAAGAAAAAAAAATTGTGCTTCCTACACACACGGCCATATCTAGTTCAAGTCTGCTTAGGAACCTGACAAGAACAGTAGATCGTCTTCAGTCCAATACACTGTACTTGCTGGCAACAGACGCCAGGGCTATTTGTCCTGTGTATGGCAATGGCAGCGCAATAGTGACTTTCCTTACCAGAAAACAACTCTTGCACATAGGACCAGAAACGGCATGATATTCTACTCCATTTAGGACTGGGAAACAAACGCTAGCTCGCCTTACAAGAAACACACTCTGCTTTAGAGAAAGGAGCACTCTTCTACTCTACTGTGTTTCCTATGGGGTCCAAACAGTGAACTTGCTCAGAACAAAAGAACTGTGCTTCCTACACACACGGACCATATGTAGTTCAACTCTGCTTAGGAACCTGACAAAAACAGTAGCTCCTCTTCAGTCCAATACACTGTACTTGCTGGGAACAGACGCGAGTGCTATTTGCACTGTGTATGGCAATGGGAGCACAATAGTGACTCGTCTTACCAGAAAACAACTCTTGCTCGTAGGACAAAAAACTGCATGTGACTCAACTCCATTTAGGACTGGGAAACAAACTCTAGCTCGCCTTACAAGAAACACACCCTGCTTTTGAGAAAAGAGCACTCTTCTACTCTACTGTGTTTCCCATAGGGCCAGAACAGTGAACTTGCTCAGAACAAAAGAACTGTGCTTCCTACACACACGGGGCATATCTAGTTCAACTCTGCTTAGGAAACTGAAAGAACAGTAGCTCCTCTTCAGTCTGATACACTGTACTTGCTGGGATCAGACGCGAGTGCTATTTGCACTGTGTATGGCATTGGGAGCGCAATATTGACTTTCCTTAACAGAAAACAACTCTTGCTCGTAGGACCAGAAACTGCATGTGATTCAACTCCATTTATGACTGGGAAAAAAACGCTAGCTTGCCTTACAAGAAACACACCGTGCTTTTGAGAAAAGAGCACTCTTCTACTCTACTGTGTTTCCTATAGGGCCAGAACAGTGAGCTTGCTCAGAACATAATAACTGTGCTTCCTACACACACGGGCCATATCTAGTTCAACTCTGCTTTGGAAACTGAGAAGAACAGTAGCTCCTCTTCAGTCCAATACACTATACTTGCTAGGAAGAGACGGGAGTGCTATTTGCACTGTGTATGGCAATGGGAGCGCAATAGTGACTTTCCTTACCAGAAAACAACTCTTGCTCGTAGGACCAGAAACTGCATGTGATTCAACTCCATTTAGGACTGGGAAACAAACGCTAGCTCACCTTACAAGAAACACACTCTGCTTTTGAGAAAAGAGCACTCTTCTACTCTACTGTGTTTCCTAGGGGTCCAGAACAGTGAGCTTGCTCAGAACAAAAAAAAATTGTGCTTCCTACACACACGGCCATATCTAGTTCAAGTCTGCTTAGGAACCTGAGAAGAACAGTAGCTCCTCTTCAGTCCAATACACTGTACTTGCTGGCAACAGATGCCAGTGCTATTTGTCCTGTGTATGGCAATGGCAGCACAATAGTGACTTTCCTTACCAGAAACCAACTCTTGCTCATAGTACCAGAAACTGCATGTGTTTCAACTCCATTTAGGACAGGGAAACAAACGCTAGCTCGCCTTACAAGAAACACACTCTGCTTTAGAATAAAGAGCACTTTTCTACAATACTGTGTTTCCTATGGGGTCCAAACAGTGAGCTTGCTCAGAACAAAAGAACTGTGCTTCCTACACACACGGACCATATGTAGTTCAACTCTGCTTAGGAACCTGACAAGAACAGTAGCTCCTCTTCAGTTCAACACTGTACTTGCTGGGAACAGACGCAAGTGCTATTTGCACTGTGTATGGCAATGGGAGCACAATCGTGTCTTTCCTTACCAGAAAACAACTCTTGTTCGTAGGTCCAGAAACTGCATGTGATTCAACTCCATTTAGGACTAGGAAACAAACGCTAGCTTGCCTTACAAGAAACACACTCTGTTTTAGAGAAAAGAGCACTCTTCTACTCTACTGTGTTTCCTATAGGGACAGAACAGTGAGCTTGCTCAGAACATAATAACTGTGCTTCCTACACAAACGGCCATATCTAGTTCAATTCTGCTTAGGAACCTGACAAGAACAGTAGATCCCCTTTAGTCCAGTACACTGTACTTGCTGGGAACAGACGCCAGTGCTATTTGTCCTGTGTATGGCAATGGCAGCGCAATAGTGACTATTCTTACCATACAACAAATCTTGCTCATAGGACCAGAAACTGCATGTGTTTCACCTCCTTTTAGGACTGGGAAACAAACGCTAGCTCGCCTTACAAGATACACACTCTACTTTAGAGAAAAGAGCATTCTTCTACTCTACTGTGTTTCCTATAGGTCCCGAACAGTGAGCTTGCTCAGAACAAAAGAACTGTGCTTCCTACACACGGGCCATATCTAGTTCACCTCTGCTTAGGAAACTGACAAGAACAGTAGCTCCTCTTCAGTCCAACACTGTACTTGCTGGGAACAGACGCAAGTGCTATTTGCACTGTATATGGCAATAGGAGTGCAAAAGTGACTCTCCTTACCAGAAAACAACTCTTGCTCGTAGGACCAGAAACTGCATGTGATTCAACTCCATTTAGGACTAGGAAACAAACGCTAGCTCGCCTTACAAGAAACACAGTCGGCTTTTGAGAAAAGAGCACTCTTCTACTCTACTGTGTTTCCTATGGGATCAGAAGAGTGAGCTTGCTCAGAACAAAAGAACTGTGCTTCCTACACACATGGGCAATATCTAGTTCACCTCTGCTTAGGAAACTGAAAAGAAAAGTAGATCCTATTCAGTCCAATACACTGTACTTGCTGGGAACAGACGCGAGTGCTATTTGCACTGTGTATGGCAATGGGAGCACAATAGTGACTCGTCTTACCAGAAAACAACTCTTGCTCGTAGGACAAAAAACTGCATGTGACTCAACTCCATTTAGGACTGGGAAACAAACTCTAGCTCGCCTTACAAGAAACACACTCTGCTTTTGAGAAAAGAGCACTCTTCTACTCTACTGTGTTTCCCATAGGGCCAGAACGGTGAACTTGCTCAGAACAAAAGAACTGTGCTTCCCACACACACGGGGCATATCTAGATCAACTCTGCTTAGGAAACTGAAAGACCAGTAGCTCCTCTTCAGTCCGATACACTGTACTTGCTGGGATCAGACGCGAGTGCTATTTGCACTGTGTATGGAAATGGGAGCGCAATAGTGACTTTCCTTAACAGAAAACAACTCTTGCTCGTAGGACCAGAAACTGCATGTGATTCAACTCCATTTAGGACTGGGAAAAAAACGCTAGCTTGCCTTAGAAGGAACACACCCTGCTTTTGAGAAAAGAGCACTCTTCTACTCTACTGTGTTTCCTATAGGGCCAGAACAGTGAGCTTGCTCAGAACATAATAACTGTGCTTCCTACACACACGGGCTGTATCTAGTTCAACTCTGCTTAGGAAACTGACAAGAACAGTAGCTCCTCTTCAGTCCGATACACTGTACTTGCTGGGAACAGACGCCAGTGCTATTTGCACTGTATATGGCAATGGGAGCACAATAGGGACTTTCCTTACCAGAAAACAACTCTTGCTCCTAGGACCAGAAAGTGCATGTGATTCAACTCCATTTAGGACTGGCAAACAAATGCTAGCTTGCCTTACGTGAAACACACTCTGCTTTTGAGAAAAGACTACTCTTCTACTCTACAGTGTTTCCTATGGGGTCCAAACAGTGAGCTTGCTCAGAACAAAAGAACTGTGCTTCCTACACACATGGGCCATATCTAGGTCAACTCTGCTTAGGAAACTGAAAAGAACAGTAGATCCTCTTCAGTCCAATACACTGTACTTGCTGGGAACAGACACGAGTGCTATTTGCACTGTGTAGGGCAATTGGAGCACAATAGTGACTCGTCTTACCAGAAAACAACTCTTGCTCATAGGACAAAAAACTGCATGTGACTCAACTACATTTAGGACTGAGAAACAAACTCTAGCCCCCCTTACAAGAAACAAACTCTGCTTTTGAGAACAGAACACTCTTCTACTCTACTGTGTTTCCCATAGGGCCAGAACAGTGAGCTTGCTCAGAACAAAAGAACTGTGCTTCCTACACACACGGGCCATATCTAGTTCAATTCTGCTTAGGAAACTGAGAAGAACAGTAGCTCCTCTTCAGTCCAATACACTATGATTGCTAGGAACAGACGGGAGTGCTTTTTGCACTGTGTATGGCAATGGGAGCGCAATAGTGACTTTCCTTACCAGAAAACAACTCTTGCTCGTAGGACCAGAAACTGCATGTGATTCAACTCCATTTAGGACTGGGAAACAAACTCTAGCTCGCCTTACAATAAACACACTCTGCTTTTGAGAAAAGAGCACTCTTCTACTCTACTGTGTTTCATACGGTGTCCAAACAGTGAGCTTGCTCAGAACAAAAAAAATTGTGCTTCCTACACACACGGCCATATCTAGTTCAAGTCTGCTTAGGAATCTGACAAGAACAGTAGCTCCTCTTCAGTCCAATACACTGTACTTGCTGGCAACAGATGCCAGTGCTATTTGTCCTGTGTATGGCAATGGCAGCGCAATAGTGATTTTCCTTACCAGAAAACATCTCTTGCTCATAGTACCAGAAACTGCGTGTGTTTCAACTCCATTTAGGACTGGGAAACAAACGCTAGCTCGCCTTACAAGAAACACACTCTGCTTTAGAAAAAAGAGCACTCTTCTACAATACTGTGTTTCCTATGGGGTCCAAACAGTGAGCTTGGTCAGAACAAAATAACTGTGCTTTCTACACACACGGACCATATGTAGTTCAACTCTGCTGAGGAACCTGACAAGAACAGTAGCTGCTCTTCAGTCCAACACTGTACTTGCTGGGAACAGACGCCAGTACTATTTGTCCTGTGTATGGCAATGCCAGCGCAATAGTGACTATTCTTACCATAAAAGAACTCTTGCTCATAGGACCAGAAACTGCATGTGTTTCACCTCCATTTAGGACTGGGAAACAAACGCTAGTTTGCCTTACAAGATACACACTCTGCTTTAGAGAAAAGAGCATTCTTCTACTCTACTGTGTTTCCTATAGGGCCAGAACAGTGAGCTTGCTCAGAACAAAAGAACTGTGCTTCCTACACACGGGCCATATCTAGTTCAAATCTGCTTAGGAAACTGACAAGAACAGTAGCTCCTCTTCAGTCCGATACACTGTATTTGCTGGGAACAGACGCGAGTGCTATTTGCACTGTATATGGCAATAGGAGTGCAATAGTGACTTTCCTTACCAGAAAACAACTCTTGCTTTTAGGACCAGAAACTGTATGTGATTCAACTCCACTTAGGACTGGGAAACAAACGCTAGCTCGCCTTACAAGAAACACAGTCTGCTTTTGAGAAAGGAGCACTCTTCTACTCTATTGTGTTTCCTATGGGGTCCAAACAGTGAGCTTGCTCAGAACAAAAAAAATTGTGCTTCCTACACACACGGCCATATCTAGTTCAAGTCTGCTTAGGAACCTGACAAGAACAGTAGATCCTCTTCAGTCCAATACACTGTACTTGCTGGCAACAGACGCCAGTGCTATTTGTCCTGTGTATGGCAATGGCAGCGAAATAGTGACTTTCCTTACCAGAAAACAACTCTTGCTCCTAGTACATAAAACTGCATGGGATTCAACTCCATTTAGGATTGGGAAACAAATGCTAGCTCGCCTTACAATAAACACACTCTGCTTTAGAGAAAGAAGCACTCTTCTACTCTACTGTGTTTCCTATGGGGTCCAAACAGTGAGCTTGCTCAGAACAAAAGAACTGTGCTTCCTACACACACGGACCATATGTAGTTCAACTCTGCTTAGGAAACTGACAAGAACAGTAGCTCCTCTTCAGTCCAACACTGTACTTGCTGGGAACAGACGCGAGTGCTATTTGCACTGTGTATGGCAATGGGAGCACAATAGTGACTCGTCTTACCAGAAAACAACTCTTGCTCATAGGACAAAAAACTGCATGTGACTCAACTCCATTTAAGACTGGGAAACAAACTCTAGCTCGCCTTACAAGA
Organism: Peromyscus eremicus; assembly: GCF_949786415.1. NCBI lineage: Eukaryota > Metazoa > Chordata > Mammalia > Rodentia > Cricetidae > Peromyscus > Peromyscus eremicus. The sequence continues at coordinate 116,439 of NW_026734691.1, read as the reverse complement.
AACACACTCTGCTTTTGAGAAAAGAGCACTCTTCTATTCTACTGTGTTTTCCATAGAGCCAGAACGGTGAGCTTGCTCAGAACAAAAAAACTGTGCTTCCTACACACACGGGCCATATCTAGTTCAACTCTGCTTAAGAAACTGACAAGAACAGGAGCTCCTCTTCAGTCCGATACACTGTACTTGCTAGGAACAGACGAGAGTGCTATTTGCACTGAGTATGGCAATGGGAGCGCAATAGTGACTTTCCTTACCAGAAAAAAACTCTTGCTCGTCGGACCAGAAACTGCATGTGATTCAACTCCATTTAGGACTGGGAAACAAACGCTAGCTCGCCTTACAAGAAACACACTCTGCTTTTGAGAAAAGAGCACTCTTCTACTCTACTGTGTTTCCTATGGAGTGCAAACAGTGAGCTTGCTCAGAACAAAAAAAATTGTGCTTCCTATACACACGGCCATATCTAGTTCAAGTCTGCTTAGGAACCTGACAAGAACAGTAGATCCTCTTCAGTCCAATACACTGTACTTGCTGGCAACAGACGCCAGTGCTATTTGTCCTGTGTATGGCAATGGCAGCGCAATAGTGACTTTCCTTACCAGAAAACAACTCTTGCTCATAGTACCAGAAACTTCATGGAATTCAACTCCATTTAGGACTGGGAAACAAACGCTAGCTCGCCTTACAAGAAACAAACTCTGCTTTAGAGAAAGGAGCCCTCTTCTAGTCTACTGTGTTTCCTATAGGGCCAGAACAGTGAGCTTGCTCAGAACATAATAACTTTTCTTCCTACACACACGGGCCATATCTAGTTCAACTCTGCTTAGGAACCTGACAAGAACAGTAGATCCCCTTTAGTCCAATACATTGTACTTGCTGCTAACAGACGCCAGTGCTATTTGTCCTGTGTATGGCAATGGCAGCGCAATAGTGACCATTCTTACCATAAAACAACTCTTGCTCGTAGGACCAGAAACTGCGTGTGTTTCAACTGCATTTAGGACTGGGAAACAAACGCTAGCTCGCCTTACAAGAAACACACTCTGCTTTAGAGAAAGGAGCACTCTTCTACTCTACTGTGTTTCTTATGGGGTCCAAACAGTGAGCTTGCTCAGAACAAAAAAAATTGTGCTTCCTACACACACGGCCATATCTAGTTCAAGTCTGCTTAGGAACCTGACAAGAACAGTAGATCCTCTTCAGTCCAATACACTGTACTTGCTGGCAACAGACGCCAGTGCTATTTGTCCTGTGTATGGCAATGGCAGCGAAATAGTGATTTTCCTTACCAGAAAACAACTCTTGCTCCTAGTACATAAAACTGCATGGGATTCAACTCCATTTAGGATTGGGAAACAAATGCTAGCTCGCCTTACAATAAACACACTCTGCTTTAGAGAAAGGAGCACTCTTCTACTCTACTGTGTTTCCTATGGGGTCCAAACAGTGAGCTTGCTCAGAACAAAAGAACTGTGCTTCCTACACACACGGACCATATGTAGTTCAACTCTGCTTAGGAAACTGACAAGAACAGTAGCTCCTCTTCAGTCCAACACTGTACTTGCTGGGAACAGTCGCGAGTGCTATTTGCACTGTGTATGGCAATGGGAGCACAATAGTGACTCGTCTTACCAGAAAACAACTCTTGCTCATAGGACAAAAACTGCATGTGACTCAACTCCATTTAAGACTGGGAAACAAACTCTAGCTCGCCTTACAAGAAACACACTCTGCTTTTGAGAAAAGAGCACTCTTCTATTCTACTGTGTTTTCCATAGAGCCAGAACGGTGAGCTTGCTCAGAACAAAAGAACTGTGCTTCCTACACACACGGGCCATATCTAGTTCAACTCTGCTTAGGAAACTGACAAGAACAGGAGCTCCTCTTCAGTCCGATACACTGTACTTGCTAGGAACAGACGAGAGTGCTATTTGCACTGAGTATGGCAATGGGAGCGCAATAGTGACTTTCCTTACCAGAAAAAAACTGTTGCTCGTAGGACCAGAAACTGCATGTGATTCAACTCCATTTAGGACTGGGAAACAAACGCTAGCTCGCCTTACAAGAAACACACTCTGCTTTTGAGAAAAGAGCACTCTTCTACTCTACTGTGTTTCCTATGGAGTGCAAACAGTGAGCTTGCTCAGAACAAAAAAAATTTTGCTTCCTATACACACGGCCATATCTAGTTCAAGTCTGCTTAGGAACCTGACAAGAACAGTAGATCCTCTTCAGTCCAATACACTGTACTTGCTGGCAACAGACGGCAGTGCTATTTGTCCTGTGTATGGCAATGGCAGGGCAATAGTGACTTTCCTTACCAGAAAACAACTCTTGCTCATAGTACCAGAAACTTCATGGAATTCAACTCCATTTAGGACTGGGAAACAAACGCTAGCTTGCCTTACAAGAAACAAACTCTGCTTTAGAGAAAGGAGCCCTCTTCTAGTCTACTGTGTTTCCTATAGGGCCAGAACAGTGAGCTTGCTCAGAACATAATAACTTTTCTTCCTACACACACGGGCCATATCTAGTTCAACTCTGCTTAGGAACCTGACAAGAACAGTAGATCCCCTTTAGTCCAATACATTGTACTTGCTGCTAACAGACGCCAGTGCTATTTGTCCTGTGTATGGCAATGGCAGCGCAATAGTGACCATTCTTACCATAAAACAACTCTTGCTCGTAGGACCAGAAACTGCGTGTGTTTCAACTGCATTTAGGACTGGGAAACAAACGCTAGCTCGACTTACAAGAAACACACTCTGCTTTAGAGAAAGGAGCACTCTTCTACTCTACTGTGTTTCTTATGGGGTCCAAACAGTGAGCTTGCTCAGAACAAAAAAAATTGTGCTTCCTACACACACGGCCATATCTAGTTCAAGTCTGCTTAGGAACCTGACAAGAACAGTAGATCCTCTTCAGTCCAATACACTGTACTTGCTGGCAACAGACGCCAGTGCTATTTGTCCTGTGTATGGCAATGGCAGCGAAATAGTGACTTTCCTTACCAGAAAAGAACTCTTGCTCATAGTACCAGAAACTGCATGCGATTCAACTCCATTTAGGACTTGGAAACAAACGCTACCTCGCCTTACAAGAAATACACTCTGCTTTAGAGAAAGAAGCACTCTTCTAGTCTACTGTGTTTCCTATGGGGTCCAAACAGTGAGCTTGCTCAGAACAAAAGAACTGTGCTTACTACACACACAGACCATATCTCGTTCAACTCTGCTTAGGAACCTGACAAGAACAGTAGCTCCTCTTCAGTCCAACACTGTACTTGCTGGGAACAGACGCGAGTGCTATTTGCATTGTGTATGGCAATGGGAGCACAATAGTGACTTTCCTTACCAGAAAACAACTCTTGTGCGTAGGACCAGAAAATGCATGTGATTCAACTCCATTTAGGACTAGGAAACAAACGCTAGCTTTCCCTACAAGAAACACACTCTGATTTAGGGAAAAGAGCACTCTTCTACTCTACTGTGTTTCCTAAAGGGCCAGAACAGTGAGCTTGCTCAGAACACAAGAAATGAGCTTCCAACACACACGGGCCATATCTAGTTCAACTCTGCTTAGGAAACTGACAAGAACAGTAGCTCCTCTTCAGTCCAATACACTGTACTTGCTGGGAACAGACGCCAGCGCTATTTGCACTGTGTATGGCAATGGGAGTGCAATAGTGACTTTCCTTACCAGAACACAACTCTTGCTCATAAGACCAGATATTACATGTGATTCAACTCCATTTAGGACTGGGAAACAAACGCTACCTCGCCTTACATGAAACACACTCTGCTTTTGAGAAAAGGGCACTCTTCTAGTCTACTGTGTTTCCTATGTGGTCCGAACAGTGAGCTTGCTCAGAACAAAAGAACTGTGTTTCCTACAAACACGGGCCATATCTAGTTCAACTCTGCTTAGGAACCTGACAAGAACAGTAGATACCCTTTAGTCCAATACACTGTACTTGCTGGGAACAGACGCCAGTGCTATTTGTCCTGTGTATGGCAATAGCAGCGCAATAGTGACTATTCTTACCATAAAACAACTCTTGCTCGTAGGACCAGAAACTGCATGTGTTTCAACTCCATTTAGGACTGGGAAACAAACTCTAGCTCGCCTTACAAGAAACACACTCTGCTTTAGAGAAAAGAGCACTCTTCTACTCTACTGTGTTTCCTATAGGGCCAGAATGGTGAGCTTGCTCAGAACAAAAGAACTGTGCTTCCTACACACATGGGCCATATCTAGTTCACCTCTGCTTAGGAACTTGACAAGAACAGTAGCTCGTCTTCAGTCCAACACTGTACTTGCTGGGAACAGACGCGAGTGCTATTTGCACTGTGAATGGCAATGGGAGCGCAATAGTGACTTTCCTTACCAGAAAACAACTCTTGTTTGTAGAACCAGAAACTGCATGTGATTCAATTGCATTTAGGACTAGGAAACAAACACTAGCTTGCCTTACAGGAAACACACTCTGCTTTTGAGAAAAGAGCACTCTTCTACTCTACTGTGTTTCCTATGGGGTCAGAACAGTGAGCTTGCTCAGAACAAAAGAACTGCGCTTCCTACACACATGGGCCATATCTAGTTCAAATCTGCTTAGGAAACTAAAAAGAACAGTAGATCCTCTTCAGTCCAATACACTGTACTTGCTGGGAATAGACACGAGTGCTATTTGCACTTTGTAGGGCAATTGGAGCACAATAGTGTCTCGTCTTACCAGAAAACAACTCTGGCTCATAGGACAAAAAACTGCATTTGACTCAACTACATTTAGGACTGGGAAACAAACTCTAGCTCGCCTTACAAGAAACACACTCTGCTTTTGAGAAAAGAGCAGTCTTCTACTCTACTGTGTTTCCTAAGGGGTTCAAACAGTTAGCTTGCTCAGAACAAAAAAAATTGTGCTTCCTATACACACGGCCATATCTAGTTCAACTCTGCTTAGGAAACTGACAAGAACAGTAGCTCCTCTTCAGTCCAATACACTGTACTTGCGGGGAACAGACGCGAGTGCTATTTGCACTGTGTTTGGCAATTGGAGCACAATAGTGACTCGTCTTACCAGAAAACAACTCTTGCTCGTAGGACAAAATCTGCATGTGACTCAAATCCATTTAGGACTGGGAAACAAATGCTAGCTCACCTTACAAGAAACACACTCTGCTTTTGAGAAAAGAGCACTCTTCTACTCTACTGTGTTTCCTATGGGGTCCGAAAAGCAAGCTTCCTCAGAACAAAAGAACTGTGCTTCCTACACACGGGCCATATCTAGTTCAACTCTGCTTAGGAAACTGACAAGAACAGCAGCACCTCTTCAGTCTGATACACTGTACTTGCTGGGAATAGACGCGAGTGCTATTTGCACTGTGTATGGCAATGGGAGTGCAATAGTTACTTTCCTTACCAGAAAACAACTCTTGCTCGTAAGACCAGAAACTGCATGTGATTCAACTCCATTTAGGACTGGGAAACAAATGCTAGCTCAACTTACATGAAACACACTCTGTTTTTGAGAAAACAGCACTCTTCTACTCTACTGTGTTTCCTATGGGGTCCGAACAGTGAGCTTGCTCAGAACAAAAGAACTGTGCTTCCTACACACACGGGCCATATCTAGTTCAACTCTGCCTAGGAAACTGACAAGAACAGTAGCTCCTCTTCCGTCCAATACACTGTACTTGCGGGGAACAGACGCGAGTGCTATTTGCAGTGTGTATGGCAATTGGAGCACAATAGTGACATGTCTTACCAGAAAACAACTCTTGCTCCTAAGACAAAAAACTGCATGTGACTCAACTCCATTTAGGACTGGGAAACAAACGCTAGTTCGACTGCCAAGAAACACACTCTGCTTTTGAGAAAAGAGCACTCTTCTACTCTACTGTGTTTCCTATAGAGCCAGAAGAGTGAACTTGCTCAGAACATTAAGACTGTGCTTCCTACACACACGGCCATATCTAGTTCAATTCTGCTTAGGAACCTGACAAGAACAGTAGATCCTCTTCTGTACAATACACTGTACTTGCTGGGAAAAGACGCCAGTGCTATTTGTCCTGTGTATGGCAATGGCAGTGCAATAGTTACTCTTCTTACCATAAAACAACTCTTGCTCGTAGGACTAGAAACTGCATGTGATTCATCTCCATTTAGGACTGGGAAACAAACGCTAGCTCGCCTTACAAGAAACACACTCTGCTTTAGGGAAAAGAGCACTCTTTTACTCTATTGTGTTTCCTATAGGGCCAGAACAGTGAACTTTCTCAGAACAAAAGAACTGTGCTTCCTACACACAGGCCATAACTAGTTCAACTCTGCTTAGAAAACTGACAAGAACAGTAGCTCCTCTTCAGTCCGATACACTGTACTTGCGGGGAACAGACGCCAGTGCTATTTGCACTGTGTTTGGCATTGGAGCACAATAGTGACTCGTCTTACCAGAAAACAACTCTTGCTCGTAGGACAAAAAACTGCATGTGACTCAACTCCATTGAGGACTGGGAAACAAACGCTAGCTCGCCTTACAAGAAACACACACTGCTTTTGAGAAAAGAGCACTCTTCTACTCTACTGTGTTTCCTATGGGGTCCGAACAGTGAGCTTGCTCAGAACAAAAGAACTGTGCTTCCTACACACACGGCCATTTCTAGTTCAATTCTGCTTAGGAACCTGACAAGAACAGTAGATCCTCTTCAGTCCAATACACTGTACTTGCTGGGAACAGACGCCAGTGCTATTTGTCCTGTGTATGGCAATGGCAGCGCAATAGTGACTTTCCTTACCAGAAAACAACTCTTGCTCGTAAGACCAGAAACTGCATGAGATTCAACTCCATTTAGTACTGGGAAACAAATGCTAGCTCGCCTTACATGAAACACACTCTGCTTTAGAGAAAAGAGCACTCTTCTACTCTACTGTGTTTCCTATAGGGCCAGAACACTGAGCTTGCTCAGAACAAAAGGACTGTGCTTCCTACACACAGGGCCATATCTAGTTCTACTCTGCTTAGGAAACTGACAAGAACAGTAGCACCTCTTCAGTCCGATACACTGTACTTGCTGGGAACAGACGCGAGTGCTATTTGCACTGTGTATGGCTATGGGAGCTCAATAGTGACTTTCCTTACCAGAAAACAACTCTTGCTCGTAAGACCAGAAAGTGCATGTGACTTAACTCCATTTAGGACTGGGAAACAAATGCTAGCTCGCCTTACATGAAACACACTCTGCTTTTGAGAAAAGAGCACTCTTCTACTCTACTGTGTTTCCTAAGGGGTCCAAACAGTGAGCTTGCTCAGAACAAAAGAACTGTGCTTCATATACACATGGGCCATATCTAGTTCAACTCTGCTTAGGAAACTGACAAGAACAATAGCTCCTCTTCCTTCCAATACACTGTACTTGCAGGGAACAGACGCTAGTGCTATTTGCACTGTGTATGGCAATTGGAGCACAATAGTAACTTGTCTTACCAGAAAACAACTCTTGCTCGTAGGACAAAAAACTGCATGTGACTCAACTCCATTTAGGACTAGGAAACAAACGCTAGCTCGACTTCCAAGAAACACACTCTGCTTTTGAGAAAAGAGCACTCTTTTACTCTACTGTGTTTCCTATAGAGCCAGAAGATTGAACTTGCTCAGAACATTAGAACTGTGCTTCCTACACTCACGGCCATATCTAGTTCAATTCTGCTTAGGAACCTGACAAGAGCAGTAGATCCTCTTCTGTACAATATACTGTACTTGCTGGGAACAGACGCCAGTGCTATTTGTCCTGTGTATGGCAAAGGCAGTGCAATAGTGACTCTTCTTACCATAAAACAACTCTTGTTCGTAGGACTAGAAACTGCATGTGATACAACTCCGTTTAGTACTGGGAAACAAACGCTAGCTCGCCTTACAAGAAACACACTCTGCTTTAGGGAAAAGAGCACTCTTCTACTCTAATGTGTTTCCTATAGGGCCAGAACAGTGAGCTTTCTCAGAACAAAAGAACTGTGCTTCCTACACACGGTCCAAAACTAGTTCAACTCTGCTTAGGAAACTGACAAGAGCAGTAGCTCCTCTTCAGTCCGATACACTGTACTTGCTGGGAACAGACGTGAGTGCTATTTGCACTGTGTATTGCAATGGGAGAGCAATAGTGACTCTCCTTACGAGAAAACTACTCTTGCTCGTAGGACCAGAAACTGCATGTGATTCAACTCCATTTAGGACTGGGAAACAAATGCTAGCTCGCCTTACAAGAAACACACTCTGCTTTTGAGAAAAGAGCACTCTTCTACTCTACTGTGTTTCCTTTAGTGTCCGAACAGTGAGCTTGCTCAGAACAAAAGAACTGTGCTCTCTACACACAGGGGCCATATCTAGTTCAACTCTGCTTAGGAAACAAACAAGAACAGTAGCTCCTCTTCAGTCTGATACACTGTACTTGATTGGAACAGACGCTAGTGCTATTTGCACTGTGTATGGCATTGGAGCACAATAGTGACTCGTCTTACCAGAAAACAACTCTTGCTCGTAGGACAAAAAACTGCATGTGACTCAACTCCATTTAGGACTGGGAAACAAACGCTAGCTCGACTTACAAGAAACACACTCTGCTTTTGAGAAAAGAGCACTCTTCTACTCTACTGTGTTTACTATGGGGTCCAAACAGTGAGCTTGCTCAGAACAAAAGAACTGTGCTTCCTACACACACGGCCATATCTAGTTCACTTCTGCTTAGGAACCTGACAAGCACAGTAGATCCTCTTCCTTCCAATACACTGTACTTGCAGGGAACAGACGCGAGTGCTATTTGCACTGTGTATGGCAATTGGAGCACAATAATGACTTGTCTTACCAGAAAACAACTCTTGCTCGTAGGACAAAAAACTGCATGTGACTCAACTCCATTTAGGACTAGGAAACAAACGCTATCTCTACTTCCAAGAAACACACTCTGTTTTTGAGAAAAGAGCACTCTTCTACTCTACTGTGTTTCCTATAGAGCCAGAAGAGTGAACTTGCTCAGAACATTAGAACTGTGCTTCCTACACACACGGCCATATCTAGTTCAATTCTGCTTAGGAACCTGACAAGAACAGTAGATCCTCTTCTGTACAAAACACTGTACTTGCTGGGAACAGACGCCAGTGCTATTTGTCCTGTGTATGGCAATGACAGTGCAATAGTGACTCTTCTTACCATAAAACAACTCTTGCTCGTAGGACTAGAAACTGCATGTGATTCATCTCCATTTAGGACTGGGAAACAAACGCTAGCTCGACTTACAAGAAACACACTCTGCTTTAGGGAAAAGAGCACTCTTCTACTCTATTTTGTTTCCTATAGGGCCAGAACAGTGAGCTTTCTCAGAACAAAAGAACTGTGCTTCCTACACACGGGCCATAATTAGTTGAACTCTGCTTAGAAAACTGACAAGAACAGTAGGTCCTCTTCAGTCCGTTACACTGTACTTGCTGGGAACAGACGCGAGTGCTATTTGCACTGTGTATGGCTTGGGAGCACAATAGTGACTTTCCTTACCAGAAAACAACTCTTGCTCGTAGGACCAGAAACTGCATGTGAATCAACTCCATTTAGGACTGGGAAACAAATGCTAGCTCGCCTTACAAGAAACACACTCTGCTTTTGAGAAAAGAGAACTCTTCTACTCTACTGTGTTTCCTATGGGGTCCGAACAGTGAGCTTGCTCAGAACAAAAGAACTGTGCTTTCTACTCACACGGGCCATATATAGTTCAACTCTGCTTAGGAAACAAACAAGAACAGTAGCTCCTCTTCAGTCCGATACACTGTACTTGCGGGGAACAGACGCCAGTGCTATTTGCACTGTGTTTGGCATTGGAGCACAAGAGTGACTCGTCTTACCAGAAAACAACTCTTGCTCGTAGGAAAAAAAACTGCATGTGACTCAACTCCACTTAGGACTGGGAAACAAACGCTAGCTCGACTTACAAGAAACACACTCTGCTTTTGAGAAAAGAGCACTCTTCTACTCTACTGTGTTTCCTATGTGGTCCGAAAGTGAGCTTGCTCAGAACAAAAGAACTGTGCTTCCTACACACAAGGCCATATCTAGTTCAATTCTGCTTAGGAACCTGACAAGAACAGTAGATCCTCTATAGTCCAATACACTGTACTTTCTGGGAACAGACGCCAGTGCTGTTTGTCCTGTGTATGGCAATGGCAGCGCAATAGTGACTCTTCTTACCAGAAAACAACTCTTGCTTGTAGGACCAGAAACTGCATGTGATTCAACTCCATTTAGGACTGGGAAACAAAAACTGGCTCACCTTACAAGAAACACACTCTGCTTTAGAGAAAAGAGCACTCTTCTACTCTACTGTGTTTCCTATAGGGCCAGAACAGTGAGCTTGCTCAGAACAAAAGAACTGTGCTTCCTACACACGGGCCATATCTAGTTCAACTCTGCTTAGGAAACTGACAAGAACAGTAGCACCTCTTCAGTCCGATACACTGTACTTGCTGGGAACAGAGGCGAGTGCTATTTGCACTGTGAATGGCAATGGGAGCGCAATAGTGACTTTCCTTACCAGAAAACAACTCTTGTTTGTAGAACCAGAAACTGCATGTGATTCAATTGCATTTAGGACTAGGAAACAAACACTAGCTTGCCTTACAAGAAACACACTCTGCTTTTGAGAAAAGAGCACTCTTCTACTCTACTGTGTTTCCTATGGGGTCAGAACAGTGAGCTTGCTCAGAACAAAAGAACTGTGCTTCCTACACACATGGGCCATATCTAGTTCAAATCTGCTTAGGAAACTAAAAAGAACAGTAGATCCTCTTCATTCCAATACACTGTACTTGCTGGGAATAGACACGAGTGCTATTTGCACTTTGTAGGGCAATTGGAGCACAATAGTGTCTCGTCTTACCAGAAAACAACTCTGGCTCATAGGACAAAAAACTGCATTTGACTCAACTACATTTAGGACTGGGAAACAAACTCTAGCTCGCCTTACAAGAAACACACTCTGCTTTTGAGAAAAGAGCACTCTTCTACTCTACTGTGTTTCCTATGGGGTTCAAACAGTGAGCTTGCTCAGAACAAAAAAAATTGTGCTTCCTATACACACGGCCATATCTAGTTCAACTCTGCTTAGGAAACTGACAAGAACAGTAGCTCCTCTTCAGTCCAATACACTGTAATTGCGGGGAAAAGACGCGAGTGCTATTTGCACTGTGTTTGGCAATTGGAGCACAATAGTGACATGTCTTACCAGAAAACAACTCTTGCTCGTAGGACAAAATCTGCATGTGACTCAAATCCATTTAGGACTGGGAAACAAACGCTAGCTCACCTTACAAGAAACACACTCTGCTTTTGAGGAAAGAGCACTATTCTACTCTACTGTGTTTCCTATGGGGTCCGAAAAGCGAGCTTCCTCAGAACAAAAGAACTGTGCTTCCTACACACGGGCCATATCAAGTTCAACTCTGCTTAGGAAACTGACAAGAACAGTAGTACCTCTTCAGTCTGATACACTGTACTTGCTGGGAACAGACGCGAGTGCTATTTGCACTGTGTATGGCAATGGGAGTGCAATAGTGACTTTCCTTACCAGAAAACAACTCTTGCTCGTAAGACCAGAAACTGCATGTGATTCAACTCCATTTAGGACTGGGAAACAAATGCTAGCTCAACTTACATGAAACACACTCTGTTTTTGAGAAAAGAGCACTCTTCTACTCTACTGTGTTTCCTATGGGGTCCGAACAGTGAGCTTGCTCAGAACAAAAGAACTTTGCTTCCTACACACACGGGCCATATCTAGCTCAACTCTGCCTAGGAAACTGACAAGAACAGTAGCTCCTCTTCCGTCCAATACACTGTACTTGCGGGGATCAGACGCGAGTGCTATTTGCAGTGTGTATGGCAATTATAGCACAATAGTGACATGTCTTACCAGAAAACAACTCTTGCTCGTAAGACAAAAAACTGCATGTGACTCAACTCCATTTAGGACTGGGAAACAAACGCTAGTTCGACTTCCAAGAAACACACTCTGCTTTTGAGAAAAGAGCACTCTTCTACTCTACTGTGTTTCCTATGGGGTCCGAACAGTGAGCTTGCTCAGAACAAAAGAACTGTGCTTCCTACACACATGGGCCATATCTAGTTCAACTCTGCTTAGGAAACTGACAAGAACAATAGCTCCTCTTCCTTCCAATACACTGTACTTGCAGGGAACAGACGCTAGTGCTATTTGCACTGTGTATGGCAATTGGAGCACAATAGTGACTTGTCTTACCAAAAACAACTCTTGCTCGTAGGACAAAAAAACTGCATGTGACTCAACTCCATTTAGGACTAGAAAACAAATGCTAGCTCGACTTCCAAGAAACACACTCTGCTTTTGAGAAAAGAGCACTCTTCCACTCTACTGTGTTTCCTATAGAGCCAGAATATTGAACTTGCTCAGAACATTAAGACTGTGCTTCCTACACACACGGCCATATCTAGTTCAATTCTGCTTAGGAACCTGACAAGAACAGTAGATCCTCTTCTGTACAATACACTGTACTTGCTTGGAAAAGGCGCCAGTGCTATTTGTCCTGTGTATGGCAATGGCAGTGCAATAGTGACTCTTCTTACCATAAAACAACTCTTGCTCGTAGGACTAGAAACTGCATGTGATTCATCTCCATTTAGGACTGGGAAACAAACGCTAGCTCGCCTTACAAGAAACACACTCTGCTTTAGGGAAAAGAGCATTCTTTTACTCTATTGTGTTTCCTATAGGGCCAGAATTGTGAACTTTCTCAGAACAAAAGAACTGTGCTTCCTACACACGGGCCATATCTAGTTCAACTCTGCTTAGAAAACTGACAAGAACAGTAGCTCCTCTTCAGTCCGATACACTGTACTTGCGGGGAACAGACGCCAGTGCTATTTGCACTGTGTTTGGCATTGGAGCACAATAGTGACTCGTCTTACCAGAAAAAAATTCTTGCTCGTAGGACCAAAAACTGCATGTGACTCAACTCCATTTAGGACTGGGAAACAAACGCTAGCTCGCCTTACATGAAACACACTCTACTTTTGAGAAAAGAGCACTCTTCTACTCTACTGTGTTTCCTAAGGGGTCCGAACAGTGAGCTTGCTCAGAACAAAAGAACTGTGCTTCCTACACACATGGGCCATATCTAGTTCAACTCTGCTTAGGAAACTGACAAGAACAATAGCTCCTCTTCCTTCCAATACACTGTACTTGCAGGGGACAGCCGCTAGTGCTACTTGCACTGGGTATGGCAATTGGAGCCCAATAGTAACTTGTCTTACCAGAAAACAACTCTTGCTCGTAGGACAAAAAACTGCATGTGACTCAACTCCATTTAGAACTAGGAAACAAACGCTAGCTCGACTTCCAGGAAACACACTCTGCTTTTGAGAAAAGAGCACTCTTTTACTCTACTGTGTTTCCTATAGAGCCAGAAGATTGAACTTGCTCAGAACATTAGAATTGTGCTTCCTACACACACGGCCATATCTAGTTCAATTCTGCTTAGGAACCTGACAAGAACAGTAGATCCTCTTCTGTACAATACACTGTACTTGCTGGGAACAGACGCCAGTGCTATTTGTCCTGTGTATGGCAAAGGCAGTGCAATAGTGACTCTTCTTACCATAAAACAACTCTTGCTCATAGGACTAGAATCTGCATGTGATTCAACTCCGTTTAGTACTGGGAAACAAACGCTAGCTCGCCTTACAAGAAACACACTCTGCTTTAGCGAAAAGAGCACTCTTCTACTCTAATGTGTTTCCTATAGGGCCAGAACAGTGAGCTTTCTCAGAACAAAAGAACTGTGCTTCCTACACACGGGCCATAACTAGTTCAACTCTGCTTAGGTAACTGACAAGAACAGTAGCTCCTCTTCAGTCCGATACACTGTACTTGCTGGGAACAGACGTGAGTGCTATTTGTACTGTGTATGGCAATGGGAGAGCAATAGTGACTTTCCTTACGAGAAAACAACTCTTGCTCGTAGGACCAGAAACTGCATGTGATTCAACTCCATTTAGGACTGGGAAACAAATGCTAGCTCGCCTTACAAGAAACACACTCTGCTTTAGAGAAAAGAGCACTCTTCTACTCTACTGTGTTTCCTATAGGGCCAGAACAGTGAGCTTGCTCAGAACAAAAGAACTGTGCTTCCTACACACGGGCCATATCTAGTTCAACTCTGCTTAGGAAACTGACAAGAACAGTAGCACCTCTTCAGTCCGATACACTGTACTTGCTGGGAAAAGATGCGAGTGCTATTTGCACTGTGTATGGCAATGGGAGCACAATAGTGACTTTCCTTACCAGAAAACAACTCTTGCTCGTAAGAGCAGAAACTGCATGTGATTCAACTCCATTTAGGACTGGGAAACAAATGCTAGCTCGCCTTACATGAAACACACTCTGCTTTTGAGAAAAGAGCACTCTTCTACTCTACTGTGTTTCCTAAGGGGTCCGAACAGTGAGCTTGCTCAGAACAAAAGAACTGTGCTTCCTACACACACGGCCATATCTAGTTCAATTCTGCTTAGGAACCTGACAAGAACAGTAGATCCTCTTCAGTCCAATACAGTGTACTTGCTGGGAACAGACGCCAGTGCTATTTGTCCTGTGTATGGCAATGGCAGTGCAATAGTGACTCTTCTTACCAGAAAACAACTCTTGCTTGTACGACCAGAAACTGCATGTGATTCAACTCCATTTAGGACTGGGAAACAAAAGCTGGCTCACCTTACAAGAAACACACTCTGCTTTAGAGAAAAGAGCACTCTTCTACTCTACTGTGTTTCCTATGGGGTCCGAACAGTGAGCTTGCTCAGAACAAAAGAACTGTGCTTCCTACACACATGGGCCATATCTAGTTCAACTCTGCTTAGGAAACTGACAAGAACAATAGCTCCTCTTCCTTCCAATACACTGTACTTGCAGGGAACATACGCTAGTGCTATTTGCACTGTGTATGGCAATTGGAGCACAATAGTGACTTGTCTTACCAAAAACAACTCTTGCTCGTAGGACAAAAAACTGCATGTGACTCAACTCCATTTAGGACTAGGAAACAAACGCTAGCTCGACTTCCAAGAAACACACTCTGCTTTTGAGAAAAGAGCACTCTTCCACTCTACTGTGTTTCCTATAGAGCCAGAAGATTGAACTTGCTCAGAACATTAAGACTGTGCTTCCTACACACACGGCCATATCTACTTCAATTCTGCTTAGGAACCTGACAAGAACAGTAGATCCTCTTCTGTACAATACACTGTACTTGCTGGGAACAGACGCCAGGGCTATTTGTCCTGTGTATGGCAATGGCAGTGCAATAGTGACTCTTCTTACCATAAAACAACTCTTGCTCGTAGGACTAGAAACTGCATGTGATTCATCTCCATTTAGGACTGGGAAACAAACGCTAGCTCGCCTTACAAGAAACACACTCTGCTTTAGGGAAAAGAGCATTCTTTTACTCTACTGTGTTTCCTATGGGGTCCGAACAGTGAGCTTGCTCAGAACAAAAGAACCTGCTTTCTACACACACTGGCCATATCTAGTTCAACTCTGCTTAGGAAACTGACAAGAACAGTAGCACCTCTTCAGTCCGATACACTGTACTTGCTGGGAAAAGATGCGAGTGCTATTTGCACTGTGTATGGCAATGGGAGCACAATAGTGACTTTCCTTACCAGAAAACAACTCTTGCTCGTAAGAGCAGAAACTGCATGTGATTCAACTCCATTTAGGACTGGGAAACAAATGCTAGCTCGCCTTACATGAAACACACTCTGCTTTTGAGAAAAGAGCACTCTTCTACTCTACTGTGTTTCCTAAGGGGTCCGAACAGTGAGCTTGCTCAGAACAAAAGAACTGTGCTTCCTACACACACGGCCATATCTAGTTCAATTCTGCTTAGGAACCTGACAAGAACAGTAGATCCTCTTCAGTCCAATACAGTGTACTTGCTGGGAACAGACGCCAGTGCTATTTGTCCTGTGTATGGCAATGGCAGCGCAATAGTGACTCTTCTTACCAGAAAACAACTCTTGCTTGTACGACCAGAAACTGCATGTGATTCAACTCCATTTAGGACTGGGAAACAAAAGCTGGCTCACCTTACAAGAAACACACTCTGCTTTAGAGAAAAGAGCACTCTTCTACTCTACTGTGTTTCCTATGGGGTCCGAACAGTGAGCTTGCTCAGAACAAAAGAACTGTGCTTCCTACACACATGGGCCATATCTAGTTCAACTCTGCTTAGGAAACTGACAAGAACAATAGCTCCTCTTCCTTCCAATACACTGTACTTGCAGGGAACATACGCTAGTGCTATTTGCACTGTGTATGGCAATTGGAGCACAATAGTGACTTGTCTTACCAAAAACAACTCTTGCTCGTAGGACAAAAAACTGCATGTGACTCAACTCCATTTAGGACTAGGAAACAAACGCTAGCTCGACTTCCAAGAAACACACTCTGCTTTTGAGAAAAGAGCACTCTTCCACTCTACTGTGTTTCCTATAGAGCCAGAAGATTGAACTTGCTCAGAACATTAAGACTGTGCTTCCTACACACACGGCCATATCTACTTCAATTCTGCTTAGGAACCTGACAAGAACAGTAGATCCTCTTCTGTACAATACACTGTACTTGCTGGGAACAGACGCCAGGGCTATTTGTCCTGTGTATGGCAATGGCAGTGCAATAGTGACTCTTCTTACCATAAAACAACTCTTGCTCGTAGGACTAGAAACTGCATGTGATTCATCTCCATTTAGGACTGGGAAACAAACGCTAGCTCGCCTTACAAGAAACACACTCTGCTTTAGGGAAAAGAGCATTCTTTTACTCTACTGTGTTTCCTATGGGGTCCGAACAGTGAGCTTGCTCAGAACAAAAGAACCTGCTTTCTACACACACGGGCCATATCTAGTTCAACTCTGCTTAGGAAACAAACAAGAACAGTAGGTCCTCTTCAGTCCGATACACTGTACTTGCGGGGAACAGGCGTGAGTGCTATTTGCACTGTGTATGGCATTGGAGCACAATAGTGACTCGTCTTACCAGAAAACAACTCTTGCTCGTAGGACAAAAAACTGCATGTGACTCAACTACATTGAGGACTGGGAAACAAACGCTAGCTCGCCTTACAAGAAACACACTCTGCTTTTGAGAAAAGAGCACTCTTCTACTCTACTGTGTTTCCTATGGGGTCCGAACAGTGAGCTTGCTCAGAAAAAAAGAACTGTGCTTCCTACACACACGGCCATATCTAGTTCAATTCTGCTTAGGAACCTGACAAGAACAGTAGATCCTCTTCAGTCCAATACACTGTACTTGCTGGGAACAGACGCCAGTGCTATTTGTCCTGTGTATGGCAATGGGAGCACAATAGTGACTTTCCTTACCAGAAAACAATTCTTGCTCGGAAGACCAGAAACTGCATGTGATTTAACTCCATTTAGGACTGGGAAACAAATGCTAGCTCGCCTTACATGAGACACACTCTGCTTTTGAGAAAAGAGCACTCTTCTACTCTACTGTGTTTCCTAAGGGGTCCGAACAGTGAGCTTGCTCAGAACAAAAGAACTGTGCTTCCTACACACATGGGCCATATCTAGTTCAACTCTGCTTAGGAAACTGACAAGAACAATAGCTCCTCTTCCTTCCAATCCACTGTACTTGCAGGGAACAGCCGCTAGTGCTACTTGCACTGTGTATGGCAATTGGAGCCCAATAGTAACTTGTCTTACCAGAAAACAACTCTTGCTCGTAGGACAAAAAACTGCATGTGACTCAACTCCATTTAGGACTAGGAAACAAACGCTAGCTCGACTTCCAAGAAACACACTCTGCTTTTGAGAAAAGAGCACTCTTTTACTCTACTGTGTTTCCTATAGAGCCAGAAGATTGAACTTGCTCAGAACATTAGAACTGTGCTTCCTACACACACGGCCATATCTAGTTCAATTCTGCTTAGGAACCTGACAAGAACAGTAGATCCTCTTCTGTACCATACACTGTACTTGCTGGGAACAGACGCCAGTGCTATTTGTCCTGTGTATGGCAAAGGCAGTGCAATAGTGACTCTTCTTACCATAAAACAACTCTTGCTCATAGGACTAGAAACTGCATGTGATTCAACTCCGTTTAGTACTGGGAAACAAACGCTAGCTTGCCTTACAAGAAACACACTCTGCTTTAGGGAAAAGAGCACTCTTCTACTCTAATGTGTTTCCTATAGGGCCAGAACAGTGAGCTTTCTCAGAACAAAAGAACTGTGCTTCCTACACACGGGCCATAACTAGTTCAACTCTGCTTAGGAAACTGACAAGAACAGTAGCTCCTCTTCAGTCCGATACACTGTACTTGCGGGGAACAGACGCGAGTTTTATTTGCACTGTGTATGGTAATTGGAGCACAATAGTGACTTGTTCTACCAGAAAAAAACTCTTGCTCGTAGGACAAAAAACTGGATGTGACTCAATTCCATTTATGACTAGGAAACAAACGCTAGCTCGCCTTACAAGAAACACACTCTGCTTCAGAGAAAAGAGCACTCTTCTACTCTACTGTGTTTCCTATAGGGCCAGAACAGTGAGCTTGCTCAGAACATAAGAACTGTGCTTCCTACACACGGTCCATATCTAGTTAAACTCTGCTTAGGAAACTGACAAGAAGAGTAGATCCTATTCAGTCCAATACACTGTACTTGCTGGGAAAAGACGCGAGTGCTATTTGCCTTGTGTAGGGCAATGGGAGCACAATAGTGACTTTCCTTACCAGAAAACAGCTCTTGCTCATAGGACCAGAAACTGCATGTGATTCAACTCCATTTAGGACTGGGAAACAAACGCTAGCTCGCCTTACAAAAACACACTCTGCTTTTGAGAAAAGAGCACTCTTCTACTCTACTGTGTTTCCAATAGGGCCAGAACAGTGAGCTTGTTCAGAACATAAGAACTGTGCTTCCTACACACACGAGCCCTTATCTAGTTCAACTCTGCTTAGGAAACTGACAAGAACAGTAGCTCCTCTTCAGTCCGATACACTGTACTTGCTGGGAATAGACGCGAGAGCTATTTGCACTATGTATGGCAAGGGGAGCGCAATAGTGACTTTCCTTACCAGAAAACAACTCTTGCTCTTTGGACCAGAAACTGCATGAGATTCAACACCATTTAGGACTGGGAAACAAACGCGAGCTCGCCTTACAAGAAACACACTCTGCTTTTGAGTAAAGAGCACTCTTCTACTCTACTGTGTTTCCTATGGTGTCCGAACAGTGAGCTTACTCAGAACAAAAGAACTGTGCTTCCTACACATACGGCCATATCTAGTTCAAGTCTGCTTAGGAACCTGACAAGAACAGTAGATCCTCTTCAGTCCAATACACTATACTTGCTGGGAACAGACGCCAGTGCTATTTGCCCTTTGTATGAAAATGGGAGCGCAATAGTGACTCTTCTTACCAGAAAACAACTCTTGCTCGTAGGACCACAAACTGCATGTGATTCCACTCCATTTAGGACTGGGAATCAAACTCTAGCTCGCTTTACAAAAAACACACTCTGCTTTTGAGAAAAGAGCACTCTTCTACTCTACTGTGTTTCCTAGGTGTTCCGAAAAGTGAGCTTGCTCAGAACAAAAGAACTGTGCTTCCTACACACACGGCCATATCTAGTTCAATTCTGCTTAGGAACCTGACAAGAACAGTAGATCCTCTTCAGTCCAATACACTGTACTTGCGGGGAAAGGAAGCGAGTGCTATCTGCACTGTGTATGGCATTGGAGCACAATAGTGACTTGTCTTACCAGAAAACAACTCTTGCTCGTAGGACAAAAAACTGCATGTGACTCAACTCCATTTAGGACTGGGAAACAAACGCTCGCTCGACTTCCAAGAAACACATTCTGCTTTTAAGAAAAGAGCACTCTTCTACTCTACTGTGTTTCCAATGTGTTCCGAACAGTGAGCTTGCTCAGAACAAAAAAACTGTGCTTCCTACACACACGGCCATATCTAGTTCAAGTCTGCTTAGGAACCTGACAAGAACAGTAGATCCTCTTCAGTCCATTACACTATACTTGCTGGGAACAGACGCCAGTGCTATTTGTCCTGTGTATGGCAATGGCAGCACAATAGTGACTCTTCTTACCAGAAAACAACTCTTGCTCGTAGGACCAGAAACTGCATGTGATTCCACTCCATTTAGGACTGGAAAACAAACTCTAGCTCGCTTTACAAGAAACACACTCTGCTTTTGAGAAAAGAGCAGTCTTCTACTCTACTGTGTTTCCTATAGGGCCAGAACAGTGAGCTTGCTCAGAAAAAAAGAACTGTATTTCCTACACACACGGGCCATATCTAGTTCAACTCTGCTTAGGAAACTGACAAGAACAGTAGCTCCTTTTAGGTCCAATACAATGTACTTGCTGGGAACAGACGGGAGGGCTCTTTGCACTGTGTATGGCAATGGGAGCGCAATTGTGATTTCCTTACCAGAAAACAACTCTTGCTCCTAGGACCAGAAACTGCATGTGATTCCACTCCATTTAGGACTGGGAAACAAACGCTAGCTCGCCTTACAAGAAACACACTCTGCTTTAGAGAAAAGAGCACTCTTCTACTCTACTGTGTTTCCTATGTGGTCCAAACAGTGAGCTTGTTCAGAACAAAAGAACTGTGATTCCTACACACACGGACCATATCTAGTTCAACTCTGCTTAGGAAACTGACAAGAACAGTAGCGCCTATTCAGTCCAATACACTGTACTTGCTGGGAAAAGACGCGAGTGCTATTTTCCTTGTGTAGGGCAATGGGAGCGCAATAGTGACTCTTCTTACCAGAAAACAACTCTTGCTCGTAGGACCAGAAACTGCATGTGATTCAACTCCATTTAGGACTAGGAAACAAATGCTAGCTCGCCTTACAAAAACACACTCTGCTTTTGAGAAAAGAGCACTCTTCTACTCTACTGTGTTTCCAATAGGGCCAGAACAGTGAGCTTATTCAGAACATAAGAACTGTGCTTCCTACACACACGGGATATATCTAGTTCAACTCTGCTTAGGAAACTGACAAGAACAGTAGCTCCTCTTCAGTCCGATACACTGTACTTGCTGGGAATAGACGCGAGAGCTATTTGCACTATATGGCAAGGGGAGCGCAATAGTGACTTTCCTTACCAGAAAACAACTCTTGCTCTTAGGACGAGAAACTGCATGAGATTCAACTCCATTTAGGACTGGGAAACAAACGCTAGCTCGCCTTACAAGAAACACACTCTGCTTTTGAGAAAAGAGCACTCTTCTACTCTACTTTGTTTCTTATGGTGTCCGAACAGTGAGCTTGCTCAGAACAAAAGAACTGTGCTTCCTACACACACGGCCATATCTAGTTCAATTCTGCTTAGGAACCTGACAAGAACAGTAGATCCTCTTCAGTCCAATACTCTGTACTTGCGGGGAATAGACGCGAGTGCTATTTGCACTGTGTATGGCATTGGAGCACAATAGTGACTTGTTTTACCAGAAAACAACTCTTGCTCGTAGGACAAAAAACTGCATGTGACTCAACTCCATTTAGGACTGGGAAACAAACGCTGGCTCGCCTTACAAGAAACACACTCTGCTTTTGATAAAAGAGCACTCTTCTACTCTACTGTGTTTCCTATGGTGTCCGAACAGTGAGCTTGCTCAGAACAAAAGAACTGTGTTTCCTACACACACGGCCATATCTAGTTCAAGTCTGCTTAGGAACCTGACATGAACAGTAGATCCTCTTCAGTCCAATACACTATACTTGCTAGGAACAGACGCCAGTGCTATTTGTCCTGTGTATGGCAATGGCAGCGCAATAGTGACTCTTCTTACCAGAAAACAACTCTTGCTCGTAGGACCAGAAACTGCATGTGATTCCACTCCATTTAGGACTGGGAAACAAACTCTAGCTCGCTTTACAAGAAACACACTCTGCTTTTGAGAAAAGAGCACTCTTCTACTCTACTGTGTTTCCTATAGGGCCAGAACAGTGAGCTTGCTCAGAAAAAAAGAACTGTACTTCCTACACACACGGGCCATATCTAGTTCAACTCTGCTTAGGAAACTGACAAGAACTGTAGCTCCTATTAAGTCCAATACACTCTACTTGCTGGGAAAAGACGCGAGTTCTATTTGCCTTGTGTAGGGCAATGGGAGCACAATAGTGACTTTCCTTACCAGAAAAAAACTCTTGTTCGTAGGACGAGAAACTGCTTGTGATTCAACTCCATTTAGGACTAGGAAACAAATGCTAGCTCGCCTTACAAAAACATACTCTGCTTTTGAGAAAAGAGCACTCTTCTACTCTACTGTGTTTCCTATAGGGCCAGAACAGTGAGCTTGCGCAGAACATAAGAACGGTGCTTCCTACACACACGGGCCATATCTAGTTGAACTCTGCTTAGGAAAGTGACAAGAACAGTAGCTCCTCTTCACTCCGATACACTGTACTTGCTGGGAAAAGACGCGAGAGCTATTTGCACTATGTATGGCAATGGGAGCGCAATAGTGACTTTCCTTACCAGAAAACAACTCTTGCTCGTAATACCAGAAACTGCATGTGATTCAACTCCATTTAGGACTGGGAAACAAACGCTGGCTCGCCTTACAAGAACACACTCTGCTTTTGAGAAAAGAGCACTCTTCTACTCTACTGTGTTTCCTATGGTGTCCGAACAGTGAGCTTGCTCAGAACATAAGAACGGTGCTTCCTACACACACGGCCATATCTAGTTCAAGTCTGCTTAGGAACCTGACAAGAACAGTAGATCCTCCTCAGTCCAATACACTGTACTTGCTAGGAACAGACGCCAGTGCTCTTTGTCCTGAGTATGGCAATGGCAGCACAATAGTGACTCTTCTTACCATAAAACAACTCTTGCTCTTAGGACTAGAAACTGCATGTGATTCAACTCCATTTAAGACTGGGAAACAAACGCTAGCTGGCCTTACAAGAAACACACTCTGCTTTAGAGAAAAGAGCACTCTTCTACTCTACTGTGTTTCCTATAGGGCCAGAACAGTGAGCTTGCTCAAAACAAAAGAACTGTGCTTCCTACATACGGGCCTAACTAGTTCAACTCTGCTTAGGAAACTGACAAGAACTGTAGCTCCTCTTCAGTCCGATACACTGTTGTTGCTGGGAACAGACGCGAGTGCTATTTGCACTGTGTATGGCAATGGGAGCGCAATAGTAACTTTCCTTACCAGAAAACAACTCTTGCTCATAGGACCAGAAACTGCATGTGATTCAACTCCATTTAGGACTGGGGAAAAAGTGCTAGCTCGCCTTACATGAAACACACTCTGCTTTTGAGAAAAGAGCACTCTTCTACTCCACTGTGTTTCCTATGGGGTCCGAACAGTGAGCTTGCTCAGAAAAAAAGTACTGTGCCTCCTACACACACGGGCCATATCTAATTCAACTCTGCTTAGGAAACAAACAAGAACAGTAGCTCCTCTTCAGTCCAATACACTGTATTTGCGGGGAACAGACGCGAGTGCTATTTGCACTGTGTATGGCATTGGAGCACAATAGTGACTTGTCTTACCAGAAAATAACTCTTGCTCGTTGGACAAAAAACTGCATGTGACTCAACTCCATTTAGGACTGGGAAACAAACGCTAGCTCGACTTCCAAGAAACACACTCTGCTTTTGAGAAAAGAGCACTCTTCTACTCTACTGTGTTTCCTATGTGTTCCGAACAATGAGCTTGCTCAGAACAAAAAAACTGTGCTTCCTACACACAAGGCCATATCTAGTTCAAGTCTGCTTAGGAACCTGACAAGAACAGTAGATCCTCTTCAGTCCAATACACTGTACTTGCTGGGAAAGGACGCCAGTGCTATTTGTCCTGTGTATGGCAATGGCAGCGCAATGGTGACTCTTCTTACCATAAAACAACTCTTGCTTGTAGGACCAGAAACTGCATGTGATTCAACTCCATTTAGGACTAGGAAACAAATGCTAGCTCGCCTTACAAAAACACACTCTGCTTTTGTGAAAAGAGCACTCTTCTACTCTACTGTGTTTCCAATAGGGCCAGAACAGTGAGCTTGTTCAGAACATAAGAACTGTGCTTCCTACACACACGGGACATATCTGGTTCAACTCTGCTTAGGAAACTGACAAGAACAGTAGCTCCTCTTCAGTCCGATACACTGTACTTGCTGGGAATAGACGCGAGAGCTATTTGCACTATGTATGGCAAGGGGAGCGCAATAGTGACTTTCCTTACCAGAAAACAACTCTTGCTCTTAGGACGAGAAACTGCATGAGATTCAACTCCATTTAGGACTGGGAAACAAACGCTAGCTCGCCTTACAAAAAACACACTCTGCTTTTGAGAAAAGAGCACTCTTCTACTCTACTTTGTTTCTTATGGTGTCCGAACAGTGAGCTTGCTCAGAACAAAAGAACTGTGCTTCCTACACACACGGCCATATCTAGTTCAATTCTGCTTAGGAACCTGACAAGAACAGTAGATCCTCTTCAGTCCAATACACTGTACTTGCTGGGAACAGACGCCAGTGCTATTTGTCCTGTGTATGGCAATGGCAGCACAATAATGACTCTTCTTACCATAAAACAACTCTTGCTCTTAGGACTAGAAACTCCATGTGATTCAACTCCATTTAGGACTGGGAAACAAACGCTAGCTCGCCTTACAAGAAACACACTCTGCTTTAGAGAAAAGAGCACTCTTCTACTCTCCTGTGTTTCCTATAGGGCCAGAACAGTGAGCTTGCTCAAAACAAAAGAACTGTGCTTCCTACATACGGCCCATAACTAGTTCAACTCTGCTTATGAAACTGACAAGAACAGTAGCTCCTCTTCAGTCTGATACACTGTACTTGCTGGGAACAGACGCGAGTGCTATTTGCACTGTGTATGTCAATGGGAGTGCAATAGTGACTTTCCTTAACATAAAACAACTCTTGCTCGTAGGACCAGAAACTGCATGTGATTCAACTCCATTTAGGACTGGGGAACAAGTGCTAGCTCGCCTTACATGAAACACACTCTGCTTTTGAGAAAAGAGCACTCTTCTATTCTACTGTGTTTCCTATGGGTTCCTAACAGTGAGCTTGCTCAGAACAAAAGAACTGTGCTTCCTACACACACGGGCCATATCTAATTCAACTCTGCTTAGGAAACAAACAAGAACAGTAGCTCCTCTTCAGTACAATACACTGTACTTGCGGGGAACAGACGCGAGTGCTATTTGAACTGTGTATGGCAATTGGAGCACAACAGTGACTTGTCTTACGAGAAAACAACTCTTGCTCGTAGGACAAAAAACTGCATGTGAGTCAACTCCATTTAGGACTGGGAAACAAACGCTAGCTCGACTTACAAACACACACTCTGCTTTTGAGAAAAGAGCACTCTTCTACTCTACTGTGTTTCCAATAGGGCCAGAACAGTGAGCTTGTTCAGAACATAAGAACTGTGCTTCCTACACACACGGGCCATATCTAGTTCAACTCTGCATAGGAAACTGACAAGAACATTAGCTCCTCTTCAGTCCGATACACTGTACTTGCTGGGAATAGACGCGAGAGTTATTTGCACTATGTATGGTAAGGGGAGCGCAATAGTGACTTTCCTTACCAGAAAAAAAACTCTTTTTCGTAGGACCAGAAACTGCTTGTGATTCAACTCCATTTAGGACTAGGAAACAAATGCTAGCTCGCCTTACAAAAACATACTCTGCTTTTGAGAAAAGAGCACTCTTCTACTCTACTGTGTTTCCTATGGGGTCCGAACAGTGAGCTTGCTCAGAACAAAAGAACTGTGCTTTCTACACACACGGGCCATATCTAATTCAACTCTGCTTAGGAAACAAACAAGAACAGTAGCTCCTCTTCAGTCCAATACACTGTATTTGCGGGGAACAGACGCGAGTGCTATTTGCACTGTGTATGGCATTGGAGCACAATAGTGACTTGTCTTACCAGAAAATAACTCTTGCTCGTTGGACAAAAAACTGCATGTGACTCAACTCCATTTAGGACTGGGAAACAAACGCTAGCTCGACTTCCAAGAAACACACTCTGCTTTTGAGAAAAGAGCACTCTTCTACTCTACTGTGTTTCCTATGTGTTCCGAACAATGAGCTTGCTCAGAACAAAAAAACTGTGCTTCCTACACACAAGGCCATATCTAGTTCAAGTCTGCTTAGGAACGTGACAAGAACAGTAGATCCTTTTCAGTCCAATACACTGTACTTGCTGGGAACAGACTTCAGTGCTATTTGTCCTGTGTATGGCAATGGCAGCGCAATAGTGACTCTTCTTACCATAAAACAACTCTTGCTCGTAGGACCAGAAACTGCATGTGATTCAACTCCATTTAGGACTAGGAAACAAATGCTAGCTCGCCTTACAAAAACACACTCTGCTTTTGAGAAAAGAGCACTCTTCTACTCTACTGTGTTTCCAATAGGGCCAGAACAGTGAGCTTATTCAGAACACAAGAACTGTGCTTCCTACACACATGGGCCATATCTTGTTCAACTCTGCTTAGGAAACTGACAAGAACAGTAGCTCCTCTTCAGTCCGATACACTGTACTTGCTGGGAATAGACGCTAGAGCTATTTGCACTATGTATGGCAAGGGGAGTGCAATAGTGACTTTCCTTACCAGAAAACAACTCTTGTTCTTAGGACGAGAAACTGCATGAGATTCAACTCCATTTAGGACTGGGAAACAAACGCTAGCTCGCCTTACAAGAAACACACTCTGCTTTTGAGAAAAGAGCACTCTTCTACTCTACTTTGTTTCTTATGGTGTCCGAACAGTGAGCTTGCTCAGAACAAAAGAACTGTGCTTCCTACACACACGGCCATATCTAGTTCAATTCTGCTTAGGAACCTGACAAGAACAGTAGATCCTCTTCAGTCCAATACACTGTACTTGCGGGGAATAGACGCGAGTGCTATTTGCACTGTGTATGGCATTGGATCACAATAGTGACTTGTCTTACCAGAAAACAACTCTTGCTCGTAGGACAAAAAACTGCATGTGACTCAACTCCATTTAGGACTGGGAAACAAACGCTAGCTCGCCTTACAAGAAACACACTCTGCTTTTGAGAAAAGAGCACTCTTCTACTCTACTGTGTTTCCTATGGTGTCTGAACAGTGAGCTTGCTCAGAACAAAAGAACTGTGCTTCCTACACACGGCCAC
Source organism: Peromyscus eremicus (assembly GCF_949786415.1). Taxonomy (NCBI): domain Eukaryota; kingdom Metazoa; phylum Chordata; class Mammalia; order Rodentia; family Cricetidae; genus Peromyscus; species Peromyscus eremicus. The sequence continues at coordinate 89,157 of NW_026734691.1, read as the reverse complement.
ATCTAGTTCAAGTCTGCTTAGGAACCTGACATGAACAGTAGATCCTCTTCAGTCCAATACACTATACTTGCTAGGAACAGACGCCAGTGCTATTTGTCCTGTGTATGGCAATGGCAGCGCAATAGTGACTCTTTTTACCAGAAAACAACTCTTGCTCGTAGGACCAGAAACTGCATGTGATTCCACTCCATTTAGGACTGGGAAACAATCTCTAGCTCGCTTTACAAGAAACACACTCTGCTTTTGAGAAAAGAGCACTCTTCTACTCTACTGTGTTTCCTATAGGGCCAGAACAGTGAGCTTGCTCAGAAAAAAAGAACTGTACTTCCTACACACACGGGCCATATCTAGTTCAACTCTGCTTAGGAAACTGACAAGAACTGTAGCTCCTATTAAGTCCAATACACTGTACTTGCTGGGAAAAGACGCGAGTTCTATTTGCCTTGTGTAGGGCAATGGGAGCACAATAGTGACTTTCCTTACCAGAAAAAAACTCTTGTTCGTAGGACGAGAAACTGCTTGTGATTCAACTCCATTTAGGACTAGGAAACAAATGCTAGCTCGCCTTACAAAAACATACTCTGCTTTTGAGAAAAGAGCACTCTTCTACTCTACTGTGTTTCCTATAGGGCCAGAACAGTGAGCTTGCGCAGAACATAAGAACGGTGCTTCCTACACACACGGGCCATATCTAGTTGAACTCTGCTTAGGAAAGTGACAAGAACAGTAGCTCCTCTTCACTCCGATACACTGTACTTGCTGGGAACAGACGCGAGAGCTATTTGCACTATGTATGGCAATGGGAGCGCAATAGTGACTTTCCTTACCAGAACACAACTCTTGTTCGTAGTACCAGAAACTGCATGTGATTCAACTCCATTTAGGACTGGGAAACAAACGCTGGCTCGCCTTACAAGAACACACTCTGCTTTTGAGAAAAGAGCACTCTTCTACTCTACTGTGTTTCCTATGGTGTCCGAACAGTGAGCTTGCTCAGAACAAAAGAACTGTGCTTCCTACACACACGGCCATATCTAGTTCAAGTCTGCTTAGGAACCTGACAAGAACAGTAGATCCTCTTCAGTCCAATACACTGTACTTGCTAGGAACAGACGCCAGTGCTCTTTGTCCTGTGTATGGCAATGGCAGCACAATAGTGACTCTTCTTACCATAAAACAACTCTTGCTCTTAGGACTAGAAACTGCATGTGATTCAACTCCATTTAAGACTGGGAAACAAACGCTAGCTGGCCTTAAAAGAAACACACTCTGCTTTAGAGAAAAGAGCACTCTTCTACTCTAATGTGTTTCCTATAGGGCCAGAACAGTGAGCTTGCTCAAAACAAAAGAACTGTGCTTCCTACATACGGGCCTAACTAGTTCAACTCTGCTTAGGAAACTGACAAGAACTGTAGCTCCTCTTCAGTCCGATACACTGTACTTGCTGGGAACAGACGCGAGTGCTATTTGCACTGTGTATGGCAATGGGAGCGCAATAGTGACTTTCCTTACCAGAAAACAACTCTTGCTCGTAGGACCAGAAACTGCATGTGAATCAACTCCATTTAGGACTGGGGAAAAAGTGCTAGCTCGCCTTACATGAAACACACTCTGCTTTTGAGAAAAGAGCACTCTTCTACTCTACTGTGTTTCCTATGGTGTCCGAACAGTGAGCTTGCTCAGAACAAAAGAACTGTGCTTCCTACACACACGGCCATATCTAGTTCAATTCTGCTTAGGAAACAAACAAGAACAGTAGCTCCTCTTCAGTCCAATACACTGTATTTGCGGGGAACAGATGCGAGTGCTATTTGCACTGTGTATGGCATTGGAGCACAATAGTGACTTGTCTTACCAGAAAATAACTCTTGATCATTGGACAAAAAACTGCATGTGACTCAACTCCATTTATGACTGGGAAACTAACGCTAGCTCGACTTCCAAGAAACACACTCTGCTTTTGAGAAAAGAGCACTCTTCTACTCTACTGTGTTTCCTATGTGTTCCGAACAATGAGCTTGCTCAGAACAAAAAAACTGTGCTTCCTACACACAAGGCCATATCTAGTTCAAGTCTGCTTAGGAACGTGACAAGAACAGTAGATCCTCTTCAGTCCAATACACTGTACTTGCTGGGAACAGACTTCAGTGCTATTTGTCCTGTGTATGGCAATGGCAGCGCAATAGTGACTCTTCTTACCATAAAACAACTCTTGCTCGTAGGACCAGAAACTGCATGTGATTCAACTCCATTTAGGACTAGGAAACAAATGCTAGCTCGCCTTACAAAAACACACTCTGCTTTTGAGAAAAGAGCACTCTTCTACTCTACTGTGTTTCCAATAGGGCCAGAACAGTGAGCTTATTCAGAACACAAGAACTGTGCTTCCTACACACACGGGCCATATCTAGTTCAACTCTGCTTAGGAAACTGACAAGAACAGTAGCTCCTCTTCAGTCCGATACACTGTACTTGCTGGGAATAGACGCGAGAGCTATTTGCACTGTGTATGGCAAGGGGAGCGCAATAGTGACTTTCCTTACCAGAAAACAACTCTTGCTCTTAGGACGAGAAACTGCATGAGATTCAACTCCATTTAGGACTGGGAAACAAACGCTAGCTCGCCTTACAAGAAACACACTCTGCTTTTGAGAAAAGAGCACTCTTCTACTCTACTTTGTTTCTTATGGTGTCCGAACAGTGAGCTTGCTCAGAACAAAAGAACTGTGCTTCCTACACACACGGCCATATCTAGTTCAATTCTGCTTAGGAACCTGACAAGAACAGTAGATCCTCTTCAGTCCAATACACTGTACTTGCGGGGAATAGACGCGAGTGCTATTTGCACTGTGTATGGCATTGGAGCACAATAGTGACTTGTCTTACCAGAAAACAACTCTTGCTCGTAGGACAAAAAACTGCATGTGACTCAACTCCATTTAGGACTGGGAAACAAACGCTAGCTCGCCTTACAAAAAACACACTCTGCTTTTGAGAAAAGAGCACTCTTCTACTCTACTGTGTTTCCTATGGTGTCTGAACAGTGAGCTTGCTCAGAACAAAAGAACTGTGCTTCCTACACACGGCCACATCTAGTTCAAGTCTGCTTAGGAACCTGACATGAACAGTAGATCCTCTTCAGTCCAATACACTATACTTGCTAAAAACAGACGCCAGTGCTATTTGTCCTGTGTATGGCAATGGCAGCGCAATAGTGACTCTTTTTACCAGAAAACAACTCTTGCTCGTAGGACCAGAAACTGCATGTGATTCCACTCCATTTAGGACTGGGAAACAATCCTAGCTCGCTTTACAAGAAACACACTCTGCTTTTGAGAAAAGAGCACTCTTCTACTCTACTGTGTTTCCTATAGGGCCAGAACAGTGAGCTTGCTCAGAAAAAAAGAACTGTACTTCCTACACACACGGGCCATATCTAGTTCAACTCTGCTTAGGAAACTGACAAGAACTGTAGCTCCTATTAAGTCCAATACACTCTACTTGCTGGGAAAAGACGCGAGTTCTATTTGCCTTGTGTAGGGCAATGGGAGCACAATAGTGACTTTCCTTACCAGAAAAAAACTCTTGTTCGTAGGACGAGAAACTGCTTGTGATTCAACTCCATTTAGGACTAGGAAACAAATGCTAGCTCGCCTTACAAAAACATACTCTGCTTTTGAGAAAAGAGCACTCTTCTACTCTACTGTGTTTCCTATAGGGCCAGAACAGTGAGCTTGCGCAGAACATAAGAACGGTGCTTCCTACACACACGGGCCATATCTAGTTGAACTCTGCTTAGGAAAGTGACAAGAACAGTAGCTCCTCTTCACTCCGATACACTGTACTTGCTGGGAACAGACGCGAGAGCTATTTGCACTATGTATGGCAATGGGAGCGCAATAGTGACTTTCCTTACCAGAACACAACTCTTGTTCGTAGTACCAGAAACTGCATGTGATTCAACTCCATTTAGGACTGGGAAACAAACGCTGGCTCGCCTTACAAGAACACACTCTGCTTTTGAGAAAAGAGCACTCTTCTACTCTACTGTGTTTCCTATGGTGTCCGAACAGTGAGCTTGCTCAGAACAAAAGAACTGTGCTTCCTACACACACGGCCATATCTAGTTCAAGTCTGCTTAGGAACCTGACAAGAACAGTAGATCCTCTTCAGTCCAATACACTGTACTTGCTAGGAACAGACGCCAGTGCTCTTTGTCCTGTGTATGGCAATGGCAGCACAATAGTGACTCTTCTTACCATAAAACAACTCTTGCTCTTAGGACTAGAAACTGCATGTGATTCAACTCCATTTAAGACTGGGAAACAAACGCTAGCTGGCCTTAAAAGAAACACACTCTGCTTTAGAGAAAAGAGCACTCTTCTACTCTACTGTGTTTCCTATAGGGCCAGAACAGTGAGCTTGCTCAAAACAAAAGAACTGTGCTTCCTACATACGGGCCTAACTAGTTCAACTCTGCTTAGGAAACTGACAAGAACTGTAGCTCCTCTTCAGTCCGATACACTGTACTTGCTGGGAACAGACGCGAGTGCTATTTGCACTGTGTATGGCAATGGGAGCGCAATAGTGACTTTCCTTACCAGAAATCAACTCTTGCTCGTAGGACCAGAAACTGCATGTGAATCAACTCCATTTAGGACTGGGGAACAAGTGCTAGCTCGCCTTACATGAAACACACTCTGCTTTTGAGAAAAGAGCACTCTTCTACTCTACTGTGTTTCCTATGGGGCCAGAACAGTGAGCTTGCTCAGAAAAAAAGTACTGTGCCTCCTACACACACGGGCCATATCTAATTCAACTCTGCTTAGGAAACAAACAAGAACAGTAGCTCCTCTTCAGTCCAATACACTGTATTTGCGGGGAACAGACGCGAGTGCTATTTGCACTGTGTATGGCATTGGAGCACAATAGTGACTTGTCTTACCAGAAAATAACTCTTGATCATTGGACAAAAAACTGCATGTGACTCAACTCCATTTATGACTGGGAAACAAACGCTAGCTCGACTTCCAAGAAACACACTCTGCTTTTGAGAAAAGAGCACTCTTCTACTCTACTGTGTTTCCTATGTGTTCCGAACAATGAGCTTGCTCAGAACAAAAAAACTGTGCTTCCTACACACAAGGCCATATCTAGTTCAAGTCTGCTTAGGAACGTGACAAGAACAGTAGATCCTCTTCAGTCCAATACACTGTACTTGCTGGGAACAGACTTCAGTGCTATTTGTCCTGTGTATGGCAATGGCAGCGCAATAGTGACTCTTCTTACCATAAAACAACTCTTGCTCGTAGGACCAGAAACTGCATGTGATTCAACTCCATTTAGGACTAGGAAACAAATGCTAGCTCGCCTTACAAAAACACACTCTGCTTTTGAGAAAAGAGCACTCTTCTACTCTACTGTGTTTCCAATAGGGCCAGAACAGTGAGCTTATTCAGAACACAAGAACTGTGCTTCCTACACACACGGGCCATATCTAGTTCAACTCTGCTTAGGAAACTGACAAGAACAGTAGCTCCTCTTCAGTCCGATACACTGTACTTGCTGGGAATAGACGCGAGAGCTATTTGCACTGTGTATGGCAAGGGGAGCGCAATAGTGACTTTCCTTACCAGAAAACAACTCTTGCTCTTAGGACGAGAAACTGCATGAGATTCAACTCCATTTAGGACTGGGAAACAAACGCTAGCTCGCCTTACAAGAAACACACTCTGCTTTTGAGAAAAGAGCACTCTTCTACTCTACTTTGTTTCTTATGGTGTCCGAACAGTGAGCTTGCTCAGAACAAAAGAACTGTGCTTCCTACACACACGGCCATATCTAGTTCAATTCTGCTTAGGAATCTGACAAGAACAGTAGATCCTCTTCAGTCCAATACACTGTACTTGCGGGGAATAGACGCGAGTGCTATTTGCACTGTGTATGGCATTGGAGCACAATAGTGACTTGTCTTACCAGAAAACAACTCTTGCTCGTAGGACAAAAAACTGCATGTGACTCAACTCCATTTAGGACTGGGAAACAAACGCTAGCTCGCCTTACAAAAAACACACTCTGCTTTTGAGAAAAGAGCACTCTTCTACTCTACTTTGTTTCTTATGGTGTCCGAACAGTGAGCTTGCTCAGAACAAAAGAACTGTGCTTCCTACACACACGGCCATATCTAGTTCAATTCTGCTTAGGAACCTGACAAGAACAGTAGATCCTGTTCAGTCCAATACACTGTACTTGCTGGGAACAGACGCCAGTGCTATTTGCACTGTGTATGGCAATGGCAGCACAATAATGACTCTATTTACCAAAAAACAACTCTTGCTCTTAGGACTAGAAACTGCATGTGATTCAACTCCATTTAGGTCTGGGAAACAAACGCTAGCTCGCCTTACAAGAAACACACTCTGCTTTAGAGAAAAGAGCACTCTTCTACTCTCCTGTGTTTCCTATAGGGCCAGAACAGTGAGCTTGCTCAAAACAAAAGAACTGTGCTTCCTACATACGGCCCATAACTAGTTCAACTCTGCTTATGAAAATGACAAGAACAGTAGCTCCTCTTCAGTCCGATACACTGTACTTGCTGGGAACAGACGCGAGTGCTATTTGCACTGTGTATGTCAATGGGAGTGCAATAGTGACTTTCCTTAACAGAAAACAACTCTTGCTCGTAGGACCAGAAACTGCATGTGATTCAACTCCATTTAGGACTGGGGAACAAGTGCTAGCTCGCCTTACATGAAACACACTCTGCTTTTGAGAAAAGAGCACTCTTCTATTCTACTGTGTTTCCTATGGGGTCCGAACAGTGAGCTTGCTGAGAACAAAAGAACTGTGCTTCCTACACACACGGGCCATATCTAATTCAACTCTGCTTAGGAAACAAACAAGAACAGTAGCTCCTCTTCAGTACAATACACTGTACTTGCGGGGAACAGACGCGAGTGCTATTTGAACTGTGTATGGAAATTGGAGCACAACAGTGACTTGTCTTACGAGAAAACAACTCTTGCTCGTAGGACAAAAAACTGCATGTGAGTCAACTCCATTTAGGACTGGGAAACAAATGCTAGCTCGACTTCCAAGAAACACACTCTGCTTTTGAGAAAAGAGCACTCTTCTACTCTACTGTGTTTCCTATGTGTTCCGAAAAATGAGCTTGCTCAGAACAAAAAAACTGTGCTTCCTACACACAAGGCCATATCTAATTCAATTCTGCTTAGGAACCTGAGAGAACAGTAGATCCTCTTCAGTCCAATACACTGTACATGCTGGGAACAGACGCCAGTGCTATTTGTGCTGTGTATGGCAATGGCAGCGCAATAGTGACTCTTCTTACCAGAAAACAACCCTTGCTCGTAGGACGAGAAACTGCATGTGATTCCACTCCATTTAGGACTGGGAAGCAAATGCTAGCTCGCCTTACATGAAACACACTCTGCTTTTGAGAAAAGAGCACTCTTCTTCTCTACTGTGTTTCCTATTGGCTCTGAACAGTGAGCTTGCTTAGAACAAAAGAACTGTGCTTCCTACACACACAGGCCATATCTAGTTCAACTCTGCTTAGGAAACTGACAAGAACAGTAGCTCCACTTCAGTCCGATACACTGTACTTGCTGGGAACAGACGCGAGTGCTATTTGCACTGTGTATGGCAATTGGAGCACAATAGTGACTCTTCTTACCAGAAAAAATCTCTTGCTCGTAGGACAAAAAACTGCATGTGACTCAACTCCATTTAGGACTGGGAAACAAATGCTAGCTCGCCTTACAAGAAACACACTCTGCTTTAGAGAAAAGCACACTCTTCTACTCTACTGTGTTTCCTATAGGGCCAGAGCAGTGAGCTTACTCAGAACATAAGAACTGTGCTTCCTATACACAGGGGCCATATATAGTTCAACTCTGCTTAGGAACCTGACAAGAACAGTAGCATATCTTCAGTCCAATACACTGTAATTGCTGGGAACAGATGCATGTGCAATTTGCACTGTGTATGGCAATGGCAGCACAATAGTGACTCTTCTTACCAGAAAACAACTCTTGCTTGTAGGACCAAAAACTGCATGTGATTCAACTCCATTTAGGACTAGGAAACAAACGCTAGCTCGCCTTACAAAAACACACTCTGCATTTGAGAAAAGAGCACTCTTCTACTCTACTGTGTTTCCTATAGCGCCAGAATAGTGAGCTTGCTCAGAACAAAAGAACTGTGCTTTCTACACACACGGGCCATATCTAGTTCAACTCTGCTTAGGATACTGACAAGAACTGTAGCTCCTATTAAGTCCAATACACTGTACTTGCTGGGAAAAGACGCGAGTGCTATTTGCCTTGTGTAGGGCAATGGGAGCACAATAGTGACTTTCCTTACCAGAAAAAAACTCTTGTTCGTAGGACCAGAAACTGCTTGTGGTTCAACTCCATTTAGGACTAGGAAACAAATGCTAGCTCGCCTTACAAAAACATACTCTGCTTTTGAGAAAAGAGCACTCTTCTACTCTACTGTGTTTCCTATAGGGCCAGAACAGTGAGCTTGCGCAGAACATAAGAACGGTGCTTCCTACACACACGGGCCATACCTAGTTGAACTCTGCTTAGGAAAGTGACAAGAACAGTAGCTCCTCTTCAGTCCGATACACTGTACTTGCTGGGAACAGACGCGAGAGCTATTTGCACTATGTATGGCAATGGGAGCGCAATAGTGACTTTCCTTACCAGAACACAACTCTTGCTCTTAGGACAGGAAACTGCATGTGATTCAACTCCATTTAGGACTGGGAAACAAACGCTGGCTCGCCTTACAAGAACACACTCTGCTTTTGAGAAAAGAGCACTCTTCTACTCTACTGTGTTTCCTATGTGTTCCGAACAGTGAGCTTGCTCAGAACAAAAAAACTGTGCTTCCTACACACCCGGGTTATCTAGTTCAAGTCTGCTTAGGAAACTGACAAGAACAGTAGATCCTCTTCAGTCCAATACACTATACTTGCTGGAAACAGACGCCAGTGCTATTTGTCCTGTGTATGGCAATGGCAGCGCAATAGTGACTCTTCTTACCAGAAAACAACTCTTGCTCGTAGGACCAGAAACTGCATGTGATTCCACTCCATTTAGGACTGGGAAACAATCTCTAGCTCGCTTTACAAGAAACACACTCTGCTTTTGAGAAAAGAGCACTCTTCTACTCTACTGTGTTTCCTATAGGGCCAGAACAGTGAGCTTGCTCAGAAAAAAAGAACTGTACTTCCTACACACACGGGCCATATCTAGTTAAACTCTGCTTAGGAAACTGACAAGAACAGTAGCTCCTATTCAGTCCAATACACTGTACTTGCTGGGAAAAGACGCAAGTGCTATTTGCCTTGTGTAGGGCAATGGGAGCGCAATAGTGACTTTCCTTATCAGAAAAAAAACTCTTGTTCGTAGGACCAGAAACTGCATGTGATTCAACTCCATTTAGGACTAGGAAAAAAACGATAGCTCGCCTTACAAAAACACACTCTGCTTTTGAGAAAAGAGCACTCTTCTACTCTACTGTGTTTCCTATAGGGCCAGAACAGTGAGCTTGCTCAGAACATAAGAACGGTGCTTCCTACACACACGGGCCATATCTAGTTCAACTCTGCTTAGGAAACTGACAAGAACAGTAGCTCCTCTCAGTCCGATACACTGTACTTGCTGGGAACAGACGCGAGAGCTATTTGCACTATGTATGGCAAGGGGAGCACAATAGTGAATTTCCTTACCAGAAAACAACTCTTGCTCTTAGGTTCAGAAACTGCATGTGATTCAACTCCATTTAGGACTGTGAAACAAACGCTAGCTTGCCTTACAAGAAACACACTCTGCTTTAGAGAAAAGAGCACTCTTCTACTCTCCTGTGTTTCCTATAGGGCCAGAACAGTGAGCTTGCTCAAAACAAAAGAACTGTGCTTCCTACATACGGCCCATAACTAGTTCAACTCTGCTTATGAAACTGACAAGAACAGTAGCTCCTCTTCAGTCTGATACACTGTACTTGCTGGGAACAGACGCGAGTGCTATTTGCACTGTGTATGTCAATGGGAGCACAATAGTGACTTTCCTTACCAGAAAACAACTCTTGCTCGTAGGACCAGAAACTGCATGTGATTCAACTCCATTTAGTACTGGGGAACAAGTGCTAGCTCGCCTTACATGAAACACACTCTGCTTTTGAGAAAAGAGCACTCTTCTATTCTACTGTGTTTCCTATGGGGTCCGAACAGTGAGCTTGCTCAGAACAAAAGAACTGTGCTTCCTACACACGGCCCATAACTAGTTCAACTCTGCTTAGGAAACTGACAAGAACACTAGATCCTCTTCAGTCCAATACACTGTACTTGCTGGGAACAGACGCCAGTGCTATTAGTCCTGTGTATGGCCGTTGCAGCGCAATAGTGACTCTTCTTACGAGAAAACAACTCTTGCTCGTAGGACCAGAAACTGCATGTAATTCAACTCCATTTAGGACTGGGAAATAAAAGCTAGCTCACCTTACAAGAAACACACTCTGCTTTAGAGAAAAGAGCACTCTTCTACTCTACTGTGTTTCCTATAGGGCCAGAACAGTGAGCTTGCTCAGAACAGAAGAACTGTGCTTCCTACACACGGGCCATATCTCGTTCAACTCTGCTTAGGAAACTGACAAGAACATTAGCTCCTCTTCAGTCTGATACACTGTACTTGCTGGGAACAGACGCGAGTGCTATTTGCACTGTGTATGGCAATGGGAGCGCAATAGTGACTTTCCTTACCAGAAAACAACTCTTGCTCGTAATACCAGAAACTGCATGTGATTCAACTCCATTTAGGACTGGGAAACAAATGCTAGCTCGCCTTACATGAAACACACTCTGCTATTGAGAAAAGAGCACTCTTCTACTCTACTGTGTTTCCTATGGGGTCCGAACAGTGAGCTTGCTCAGAACTAAAGAACTGTGCTTCCTACACACACGGCCATATCTAGTTCAACTCTGCTTAGGAAACTGACAAGAACAGTAGATCCTCTTCAGTCCAATACACTGTACTTGCTGGGAACAGACGCCAGTGCTATTTGTCCTGTGTATGGCAATGGCAGTGCAATAGTGTCTCTTCTTACCAGAAAACAACTCTTGCTCGTAGTACCAGAAAGTGCATGTGATTCCACTCCATTTAGGACTGGGAAACAAACGCTAGCTCGCCTTACAAGAAACACACTCTGCTTTTTAGGAAAGAGCACTCTTCTACTCTACTGTGTTTCCTATAGGGCCAGAACAGTGAGCTTGCTCAGAACAAAAGAACTGTGCTTCCTACACACGGGCCATATCTAGTTCAACTCTGCTTAGGAAACTGACAAGAACAGTAGCTCCTCTTCAGTCCGATACACTGTACTTGCTGGGAACAGAAGCGAGTGCTATTTGCACTGTGTATGGCAATGGGAGTGCAATAGTGACTTTCCTTACCAGAAAACAACTCTTGCTCGTAAGACCAGAAACTTCATGTGATTCAACTCCATTTAGGACTAGGAAACAAATGCTAGCTCGCCTTACATGAAACACACTCTGCTTTTGAGAAAAGAGCACTCTTCTACTCTACTGTGTTTCCTATGGGGTCCGAACAGTGAGCTTGCTCAGAACAAAAGAACTGTGCTTCCTACACGCACGGACCATATCTAGTTCCATTCTGCTTAGTAAACTGACAAGAACAGTAGCTCCTATTCAGTCCAATACACTGTACTTGCTGGGAAAAGACGCAAGTGCTATTTGCCTTGTAAAGGGCAATGGGAGCACAATAGTGACTTTCCTTACCAGAAAACAAGTCTTGCTCGTAGGACAAAAAATTGCATGTGACTCAACTCCATTTAGGACTGGGAAACAAACGCTAGCTCAACTTCCTAGAAACACACTTTGCTTTTGAGAAAAGAGCACTCTTCTACTCTACTGTGTTTCCTATATGTTCCGAACAGTGAGCTTGCTCAGAAAAAAAAAAACTGTACTTCCTACTCACACGGCCATATCTAGTTCAAGTCTGCTTAGGAACCTGACAAGAACAGTAGATCCTCTTCAGTTCAATACACTGTACTTGCTGGGAACAGACGCCAGTGCTATTTGTCCTGTGTATGGCAATGGCAGTGCAATAGTGACTCTTCTTAACAGAAAACAACTCTTGCTCGTAGGACCAGAAACTGCATGTGATTCAACTCCATTTTGACTGGGAAACAAATTCTAGCTCGCTTTACAAGAAACACACTCTGCTTTTGAGAAAAGAGCACTCTTCTACTCTACTGTGTTTCCAATAGGGCCAGAACAGTGAGCTTGCTCAGAACAAAATAACTGTGCTTCCTACTCACACGGGCCATATCTAATTCAACTCTGCTTAGGAAACCAACAAGAACAGTAGCTCCACTTCAGTCCCATACACTGTACTTGCTGGGAACAGACGCGAGTGCTACTTGTACTGTGTACGGCAATGGGAGCGCAATAGTGACTTTCCTTACCAGAAACAACTCTTGATCTTAGGACCAGAAACTGCATGTGATTCAACTCCACTTAGAAGTGGGAAACAAATGCTAGGTCGCCTTACATGAAACACACTCTGCTTTTGAGAAAAGAGCACTCTTCTACTCTACTGTGTTTCCTATGTGTTCCGAACAGTGAGCTTGCTCAGAACAAAAAAACTGTACTTCCTACTCACACGGCCATATCTAGTTCAAGTCTGCTTAGGAACCTGACAAGAACAGTATATCCTCCTCAGTCCAATACACTGTACTTGCTGGGAACAGACGCCAGTGCTATTTGTCCTGTGTATGGCAATGGCAGCGCAATAGTGACTCTTCTTACCAGAAAACAACTCTTGCTCATAGGACCAGAAACTGCATGTGATCAACTCCATTTAGGACTGGGAAACAAATGCTAGCTCGCCTGACATGAAACACACTCTGCTTTTGAGAAAAGAGCACTCTTATACTCTACTGTGTTTCCAATAGGGCCAGAACAGTGAGCTTGTTCAGAACATAAGAACTGTGCTTTCTACACACACGGGCCATATCTAGTTCAACTCTGCTTAGGAAACTGACAAGAGCAGTAGCTCCTCTTCAGTCCGATACACTGTACTTACTTGGAATAGACGCGAGAGCTATTTGCACTATGTATGGCGAGGGGAGCGCAATAGTGACTTTCCTTACCAGAAAACAACTCTTGCTCTAAGACCAGAAACTGCATGAGATTCAACTCCATTTAGGACTGGGAAACAAACACTAGCTCGCCTTACAAGAAACACACTCTGTTTTTGAGAAAAGAGCACTCTTCTACTCTACTGTTTTTCCTATGGTGTCCGAACAGTGAGCTTGCACAGAACAAAAGAACTGTGCTTCCTACACACACGGCCATATCTAGTTCAATTCTGCTTAGGAACCTGACAAGAACAGTAGATCCTCTTCTGTCCAATACACTGTACTTGCGGGGAACAGACGCGAGTGCTATTTGCACTGTGTATGGCAATGGCAGCACAATAGTGACTCTTCTTACCAGAAAACAACCCTTGCTTGTAGGACCAGAAACTGCATGTGATTCAACTCCATTTAGGACTGGGAAACAAATGCTAGCTCGCCTTACATGAAACACACTCTGCTTTTGAGAAAAGAGCACTCGTCTACTCTACTGTGTTTCCTATGTGTTCCGAACAGTGAGCTTGCTCAGAACAAAAAAACTGTGCTTCCTACACACACGGCCATATTTAGTTAAAGTCTGCTTAGGAACCTGACAAGAACAGTAGATCCTCTTCAGTCCAATACACTGTACTTGCTGGGAACAGACGCCAGTGCTATTTGCACTGTGTATGGCAATGGGAGCGCAATAGTGACTTTCCTTACCAGAAAACAACTCTTGCTCGTAATACCAGAAACTGCATGTGATTCAACTCCATTTAGGACTGGGAAACAAATGCTAGCTCGCCTTACATGAAACACACTCTGCTATTGAGAAAAGAGCACTCTTCTACTCTACTGTGTTTCCTATGGGGTCCGAACAGTGAGCTTGCTCAGAACTAAAGAACTGTGCTTCCTACACACACGGCCATATCTAGTTCAACTCTGCTTAGGAAACTGACAAGAACAGTAGATCCTCTTCAGTCCAATACACTGTACTTGCTGGGAACAGACGCCAGTGCTATTTGTCCTGTGTATGGCAATGGCAGTGCAATAGTGTCTCTTCTTACCAGAAAACAACTCTTGCTCGTAGTACCAGAAAGTGCATGTGATTCCACTCCATTTAGGACTGGGAAACAAACGCTAGCTCGCCTTACAAGAAACACACTCTGCTTTTTAGGAAAGAGCACTCTTCTACTCTACTGTGTTTCCTATAGGGCCAGAACAGTGAGCTTGCTCAGAACAAAAGAACTGTGCTTCCTACACACGGGCCATATCTAGTTCAACTCTGCTTAGGAAACTGACAAGAACAGTAGCTCCTCTTCAGTCCGATACACTGTACTTGCTGGGAACAGAAGCGAGTGCTATTTGCACTGTGTATGACAATGGGAGTGCAATAGTGACTTTCCTTACCAGAAAACAACTCTTGCTCGTAAGACCAGAAACTTCATGTGATTCAACTCCATTTAGGACTGGGAAACAAATGCTAGCTCGCCTTACATGAAACACACTCTGCTTTTGAGAAAAGAGCACTCTTCTACTCTACTGTGTTTCCTATGGGGTCCGAACAGTGAGCTTGCTCAGAACAAAAGAACTGTGCTTCCTACACACACGGGCCATATCTAGTTAAACTCTGCTTAGGAAACTGACAAGAACAGTAGCTCCACTTCAGTCCGATACACTGTACTTGCTGGGAACAGACGCGAGTGCTATTTGCACTGTGTATGGCAATTGGAGCACAATAGTGACTCGTCTTACCAGAAAACAACTCTTGCTCGTAGGACAAAAAACTGCATGTGACTCAACTCCATTAAGGACTGGGAAACAAACGCTAGCTCGCCTTACAAGAAACACACTCTGCTTTTTAGGAAAGAGCACTCTTCTACTCTACTGTGTTTCCTATAGGGCCAGAACAGTGAGCTTGCTCAGAACAAAAGAACTGTGCTTCCTACACACGGCCATATCTAGTTCAATTCTGCTTAGGAACCTGACAAGGACAGTATATCCTCTTCAGTCCAGTACACTGTAATTGCTGGGAACAGACACCAGTGCTGTTTGTCCTGTGTATGGCAATGGCAGCGCAATAGTGACTCTTCATACCAGAAAACAACTCTTGCTCGTAGGATCAGAAACTGCATGTGATTCAACACCATTTCGGACTGGGAAACAAAAGCTAGCTCACCTTACAAGAAACACACTCAGCTTTAGAGAAAAGACCACTCTTCTACTCTACTGTGTTTCCTATAGGGCCAGAATAGTGAGCTTGCTCAGAACAAAAGAACTGTGCTTCCTACACATGGGCCATATCTAGTTCAACTCTGCTTAGGAAACTGACAAGAACAGTAGCTCCTCTTCAGTCTGATACACTGTACTTGCTGGGAACAGACGCGAGTGCTATTTCCACTGTGTATGGCAATGGGAGCGCAATAGTGACTTTGTTACCAGAAAACAACTCTTGTTCGTAAGACCAGAAACTTCATGTGATTCAACTCCATTTAAAACTGGGAAACAAATGCTAGCTCGCCTTACATGAAACACACTCTGCTTTTGAGAAAAGAGCACTCTTCTACTCTACTGTGTTTCCTATAGGGCCAGAATAGTGAGCTTGCTCAGAACAAAAGAACTGTGCTTCCTACACATGGGCCATATCTAGTTCAACTCTGCTTAGGAAACTGACAAGAACAGTAGCTCCTCTTCCGTCCAATACACTGTATTTGCGGGGAACAGACGCGAGTGCTATTTGCACTGTTTATGGCAATTGGAGCACAATAGTGACTCGTCTTACCAGAAAACAACTCTTGCTCGTAGGACAAAAAACTGCATGTGACTCAACTCCATTTAGGACTGGGAAACAAACGCTAGATCGCCTTACAAGAAACACACTCTGCTTTTGATAAAAGAGCACTCTTCTACTCTACTGTGTTTCCTATGGGGTCCGAACAGTGAGCTTGCTCAGAACAAAAGAACTGTGCTTCCTACACACAGGACCATATCTAGTTCAATTCTGCTTAGGAACCTGACAAAAAGAGTAGATCCTCTTCAGTCCAATACACTGTACTTGCTGGGAACAGACGCCAGTGCTATTTGTCCAGTGTATGGCAATGGCAGCACAATAGTGACTCTCCTTACCAGAAAACAACTCTTGCTCGTAGGACCAGAAACTGCATGTGATTCCACTCAATTTAAGACTGGGAAACAAACTCTAGCTCGCTTTACAAGAAACACACTCTGCTTTTGATAAAAGAGCACTCTTCTACTCTACTGTGTTTCCTCTAGGGCCAGAAGAGTGAGCTTGCTCAGAACAAAAGAACAGTGCTTCCTACACACGGGCCATAACTAGTTCAACTCTGCTTAGGAAACTGACAAGAAAAGTAGCTCCTCTTCAGTCCAATAGACTGTACTTGCTGGGAACAGACTCGAGTGCTATTTGCACTGTGTATGGCAATGGGAGCACAATAGTGACTTTCCTTACCAGAAAACAACTCTTGATCGTAGGACCAGAAACTGCATATGATCAACTCCATTTAGGACTTGGAAACAAATGCTAGCTCGCCTTACATGAAACACACTCTGCTTTTGAGAAAAGAGCACTATTCTACTCTACTGTGTTTCCTATGGGGTCCAAACAGTGAGCTTGCTCAGAACAAAAAAACTGTGCTTCCTACACGCACGGACCATATCTAGTTCCATTCTGCTTAGTAAACTGACAAGAACAGTAGCTCCTATTCAGTCCAATACACTGTACTTGCTGGGAAAAGACGCAAGTGCTATTTGCCTTGTAAAGGGCAATGGGAGCACAATAGTGACTTTCCTTACCAGAAAACAAGTCTTGCTCGTAGGACAAAAAATTGCATGTGACTCAACTCCATTTAGGACTGGGAAACAAACGCTAGCTCAACTTCCTAGAAACACACTTTGCTTTTGAGAAAAGAGCACTCTTCTACTCTACTGTGTTTCCTATATGTTCCGAACAGTGAGCTTGCTCAGAAAAAAAAAAAAACTGTACTTCCTACTCACACGGCCATATCTAGTTCAAGTCTGCTTAGGAACCTGACAAGAACAGTAGATCCTCTTCAGTTCAATACACTGTACTTGCTGGGAACAGACGCCAGTGCTATTTGTCCTGTGTATGGCAATGGCAGTGCAATAGTGACTCTTCTTAACAGAAAACAACTCTTGCTCGTAGGACCAGAAACTGCATGTGATTCAACTCCATTTAGACTGGGAAACAAATTCTAGCTCGCTTTACAAGAAACACACTCTGCTTTTGAGAAAAGAGCACTCTTCTACTCTACTGTGTTTCCAATAGGGCCAGAACAGTGAGCTTGCTCAGAACAAAATAACTGTGCTTCCTACTCACACGGGCCATATCTAATTCAACTCTGCTTAGGAAACCAACAAGAACAGTAGCTCCACTTCAGTCCCATACACTGTACTTGCTGGGAACAGACGCGAGTGCTACTTGTACTGTGTACGGCAATGGGAGCGCAATAGTGACTTTCCTTACCAGAAACAACTCTTGATCTTAGGACCAGAAACTGCATGTGATTCAACTCCACTTAGAAGTGGGAAACAAATGCTAGGTTGCCTTACATGAAACACACTCTGCTTTTGAGAAAAGAGCACTCTTCTACTCTACTGTGTTTCCTATGTGTTCCGAACAGTGAGCTTGCTCAGAACAAAAAAACTGTACTTCCTACTCACACGGCCATATCTAGTTCAAGTCTGCTTAGGAACCTGACAAGAACAGTATATCCTCCTCAGTCCAATACACTGTACTTGCTGGGAACAGACGCCAGTGCTATTTGTCCTGTGTATGGCAATGGCAGCGCAATAGTGACTCTTCTTACCAGAAAACAACTCTTGCTCATAGGACCAGAAACTGCATGTGATCAACTCCATTTAGGACTGGGAAACAAATGCTAGCTCGCCTGACATGAAACACACTCTGCTTTTGAGAAAAGAGCACTCTTATACTCTACTGTGTTTCCAATAGGGCCAGAACAGTGAGCTTGTTCAGAACATAAGAACTGTGATTTCTACACACACGGGCCATATCTAGTTCAACTCTGCTTAGGAAACTGACAAGAGCAGTAGCTCCTCTTCAGTCCGATACACTGTACTTGCTGGGAATAGACGCGAGAGCTATTTGCACTATGTATGGCGAGGGGAGCGCAATAGTGACTTTCCTTACCAGAAAACAACTCTTGCTCTAAGACCAGAAACTGCATGAGATTCAACTCCATTTAGGACTGGGAAACAAACACTAGCTCGCCTTACAAGAAACACACTCTGTTTTTGAGAAAAGAGCACTCTTCTACTCTACTGTTTTTCCTATGGTGTCCGAACAGTGAGCTTGCACAGAACAAAAGAACTGTGCTTCCTACACACACGGCCATATCTAGTTCAATTCTGCTTAGGAACCTGACAAGAACAGTAGATCCTCTTCAGTCCAATACACTGTACTTGCGGGGAACAGACGCGAGGGCTATTTGCACTGTGTATGGCAATGGCAGCGCAATAGTGACTCTCCTTACCAGAAAACAACCCTTGCTTGTAGGACCAGAAACTGCATGTGATTCAACTCCATTTAGGACTGGGAAACAAATGCTAGCTCGCCTTACATGAAACACACTCTGCTTTTGAGAAAAGAGCACTCTTCTACTCTACTGTGTTTCCTATGTGTTCCGAACAGTGAGCTTGCTCAGAACAAAAAAACTGTGCTTCCTACACACACGGCCATATTTAGTTAAAGTCTGCTTAGGAACCTGACAAGAACAGTAGATCCTCTTCAGTCCAATACACTGTACTTGCTGGGAACAGACGCCAGTGCTATTTGTCCTGTGTATGGCAATGGCAGCGCAATAGTGACTCTTCTCACCAGAAAACAACCCTTGCTTGTAGGACCAGAAACTGCATGTGATTCAACTCCATTTAGGACTGGGAAACAAATGCTAGCTCACCTTACATGAAACACACTCTGCTTTTGAGAAAAGAGAACTCTTCTACTCTACTGTGTTTCCTATGGGGTCCGAAAAGTGAGCTTGCTCAGAACAAAAGAACTGTGCTTCCTACACACACGGGCCATATCTAGTTCAACTCTCCTTAGGAAACTGACAAGAACAGTAGCTCCTCTTCAGCCCGATACACTGTACTTGCTGGGAACAGACGCGAGTGCTATTTGCACTGTGTATGGCAATTGGAGCACAAAAGTGACTCGTCTTACCAGAAAAAAACTCTTGCTCGTAGGACAAAAAACTGCATGTGACTCAACTCCATTTCGGACTGGGAAACAAACGCTAGATCGCCTTACAAGAAACACACTCTGCTTTAGAGAAAAGAGCACTCTTCTACTCTACTGTGTTTCCTATGGGGCCAGAGCAGTGAGCTTGCTCAGAACATAAGAACTGTGTTTCATACACACACGGGCCATATCTAGTTGAACTCTGCTTAGGAACCTGACAAGAACAGTATCTCCTCTTCAGTCCAATACACTGTAATTGCTGGGAACAGATGCGAGTGCTATTTGCACTGTGTATGGCAATGGCAGCGCAATAGTGACTTTCCTTACCAGAAAACAACTCTTGCTCTTAGGACCAGAAACTGTATGAGATTCAACTACATTTAGGACTGGGAAACAAATGCTAGCTCGCCTTACAAGAAACACACTCTGCTTTTGAGAAAAGAGCACTCTTCTACTCTACTGTGTTTCCTATGGTGTCCGAACAGTGAGCTTGCGCAGAACAAAAGAACTGTGCTTCCTACACACACGGCCATATCTAGTTCAAGTCTGCTTAGGAACCTGACATGAACAGTAGATCCTCTTCAGTCCAATACACTGTACTTGCTAGGAACAGACGCCAGTGCTATTTGTCCTGTGTATGGCAATGGCAGCGCAATAGTGACTCTTCCTACCAGAAAACAACTCTTGCTTGTAGGACAAGAAAATGCATGTGATTCCACTCCATTTAGGACTGGGAAACAAACTCTAGCTCGCTTTACAAGAAACACACTCTGCTTTTGAGAAAAGAGCACTCTTCTACTCTACTGTGTTTCCTATAGGGCCAGAACAGTGAGCTTGCTCAGAAAAAAAGAACTGTACTTCCTACACACACGGGCCATATCTAGTTCAACTCTGCTTAGGAAACTGACAAGAACTGTAGCTCCTATTAAGTCCAATACACTGTACTTGCTGGGAAAAGACGCGAGTGCTATTTGCCTTGTGTAGGGCAATGGGAGCACAATAGTGACTTTCCTTACCAGAAAAAAACTCTTGTTCGTAGGACCAGAAACTGCTTGTGATTCAACTCCATTTAGGACTAGGAAACAAATGCTAGCTCGCCTTACAAAAACATACTCTGCTTTTGAGAAAAGAGCACTCTTCTACTCTACTGTGTTTCCTATAGGGCCAGAACAGTGAGCTTGCGCAGAACATAAGAACGGTGCTTCCTACACACACGGGCCATACCTAGTTGAACTCTGCTTAGGAAAGTGACAAGAACAGTAGCTCCTCTTCAGTCCGATACATTGTACTTGCTGGGAACAGACGCGAGAGCTATTTGCACTATGTATGGCAATGGGAGCGCAATAGTGACTTTCCTTACCAGAACACAACTCTTGCTCTTAGGACAAGAAACTGCATGTGATTCAACTCCATTTAGGACTGGGAAACAAACGCGAGCTCGCCTTACAAGAACACACTCTGCTTTTGAGAAAAGAGCACTCTTCTACTCTACTGTGTTTCCTATGTGTTCCGAACAGTAAGCTTGCTCAGAACAAAAAAACTGTGCTTCCTACACACCCGGCTTATCTAGTTCAAGTCTGCTTAGGAACCTGACAAGAACAGTAGATCCTCTTCAGTCCAATACACTATACTTGCTGGAAACAGACGCCAGTGCTATTTGTCCTGTGTATGGCAATGGCAGCGCAATAGTGACTCTTCTTACCAGAAAACAACTCTTGCTCGTAGGACCAGAAACTGCATGTGATTCCACTCCATTTAGGACTGGGAAACAAACTCTAGCTCGCTTTACAAGAAACACACTCTGCTTTTGAGAAAAGAGCACTCTTCTACTCTACTGTGTTTCCTATAGGGCCATAACAGTGAGCTTGCTCAGAAAAAAAGAACTGTACTTCCTACACACACGGGCCATATCTAGTTCAACTCTGCTTAGGAAACTGACAAGAACAGTAGCTCCAATTCAGTCCAATACACTGTACTTGCTGGGAAAAGACGCAAGTGCTATTTGCCTTGTGTAGGGCCTTGGGAGCGCAATAGTGACTTTCCTTACCAGAAAAAAACTCTTGTTCGTAGGACCAGAAACTGCATGTGATTCAACTCCATGTAGGACTAGGAAAAAAACGATAGCTCGCCTTACAAAAACACACTCTGCTTTTGAGAAAAGAGCACTCTTCTACTCTACTGTGTTTCCTATAGGGCCAGAACAGTGAGCTTGCTCAGAACATAAGAACGGTGCTTCCTACACACACGGGCCATATCTAGTTCAACTCTGCTTAGGAAACTGACAAGAACAGTAGCTCCTCTCAGTCCGATACACTGTACTTGCTGGGAACAGACGCGAGAGCTATTTGCACTATGTATGGCAAGGGGAGCACAATAGTGAATTTCCTTACCAGAAAACAACTCTTGCTCTTAGGTTCAGAAACTGCATGTGATTCAACTCCATTTAGGACTGTGAAACAAACGCTAGCTCGCCTTACAAGAAACACACTCTGCTTTAGAGAAAAGAGCACTCTTCTACTCTCCTGTGTTTCCTATAGGGCCAGAACAGTGAGCTTGCTCAAAACAAAAGAACTGTGCTTCCTACATACGGCCCATAACTAGTTCAACTCTGCTTATGAAACTGACAAGAACAGTAGCTCCTCTTCAGTCCGATACACTGTACTTGCTGGGAACAGACGCGAGTGCTATTTGCACTGTGTATGTCAATGGGAGCGCAATAGTGACTTTCCTTACCAGAAAACAACTCTTGCTCGTAGGACCAGAAACTGCATGTGATTCAACTCCATTTAGGACTGGGGAACAAGTGCTAGCTCGCCTTACATGAAACACACTCTGCTTTTGAGAAAAGAGCACTCTTCTATTCTACTGTGTTTCCTATGGGGTCCGAACAGTGAGCTTGCTCAGAACAAAAGAACTGTGCTTCCTACACACGGCCCATAACTAGTTCAACTCTGCTTAGGAAACTGACAAGAACACTAGATCCTCTTCAGTCCAATACACTGTACTTGCTGGGAACAGACGCCAGTGCTATTAGTCCTGTGTATGGCCGTTGCAGCGCAATAGTGACTCTTCTTACGAGAAAACAACTCTTGCTCGTAGGACCAGAAACTGCATGTAATTCAACTCCATTTAGGACTGGGAAATAAAAGCTAGGTCACCTTACAAGAAACACACTCTGCTTTAGAGAAAAGAGCACTCTTCTACTCTACTGTGTTTCCTATAGGGCCAGAACAGTGAGCTTGCTCAGAACAGAAGAACTGTGCTTCCTACACACGGGCCATATCTCGTTCAACTCTGCTTAGGAAACTGACAAGAACAGTAGCTCCTCTTCAGTCTGATACACTGTACTTGCTGGGAACAGACGCGAGTGCTATTTGCACTGTGTATGTCAATGGGAGCGCAATAGTGACTTTCCTTACCAGAAAACATCTCTTGCTCGTAATACCAGAAACTGCATGTGATTCAACTCCATTTAGGACTGGGAAACAAATGCTAGCTCGCCTTACATGAAACACACTCTGCTTTTGAGAAAAGAGCACTCTTCTACTCTACTGTGTTTAATATGGTGTCCGAACAGTGAGCTTGCTCAGAACAAAAGAACTGTGCTTCCTACACACACAGGCCATATCTAGTTCAACTCTGCTTAGGAAACTGACAAGAACAGTAGCTCCTCTTCCGACCAATACACTGTACTTGCAGGGAACAGACGCGAGTGCTATTTGCACTGTGTATGGCAATTGGAGCACAATAGTGACTCGTCTTACCAGAAAACAACTCTTGCTCGTAGGACAAAAAACTGCATGTGACTCAACTCCATTAAGGACTGGGAAACAAACGCTAGCTCGCCTTACAAGAAACACACTCTGCTTTTTAGGAAAGAGCACTCTTCTACTCTACTGTGTTTCCTATAGGGCCAGAACAGTGAGCTTGCTCAGAACAAAAGAACTGTGCTTCCTACACACGGCCATATCTAGTTCAATTCTGCTTAGGAACCTGACAAGGACAGTATATCCTCTTCAGTCCAGTACACTGTAATTGCTGGGAACAGACACCAGTGCTGTTTGTCCTGTGTATGGCAATGGCAGCGCAATAGTGACTCTTCATACCAGAAAACAACTCTTGCTCGTAGGATCAGAAACTGCATGTGATTCAACACCATTTCGGACTGGGAAACAAAAGCTAGCTCACCTTACAAGAAACACACTCAGCTTTAGAGAATAGACCACTCTTCTACTCTACTGTGTTCTCTATAGGGCCAGAATAGTGAGCTTGCTCAGAACAAAAGAACTGTGCTTCCTACACATGGGCCATATCTAGTTCAACTCTGCTTAGGAAACTGACAAGAACAGTAGCTCCTCTTCAGTCCGATACACTGTACTTGCTGGGAACAGACGCGAGTGCTATTTCCACTGTGTATGGCAATGGGAGCGCAATAGTGACTTTGTTACCAGAAAACAACTCTTGTTCGTAAGACCAGAAACTTCATGTGATTCAACTCCATTTAAAACTGGGAAACAAATGCTAGCTCGCCTTACATGAAACACACTCTGCTTTTGAGAAAAGAGCACTCTTCTACTCTACTGTGTTTCCTATAGGGCCAGAATAGTGAGCTTGCTCAGAACAAAAGAACTGTGCTTCCTACACATGGGCCATATCTAGTTCAACTCTGCTTAGGAAACTGACAAGAACAGTAGCTCCTCTTCCGTCCAATACACTGTATTTGCGGGGAACAGACGCGAGTGCTATTTGCACTGTGTATGGCAATTGGAGCACAATAGTGACTCGTCTTACCAGAAAACAACTCTTGCTCGTAGGACAAAAAACTGCATGTGACTCAACTCCATTTAGGACTGGGAAACAAACGCTAGATCGCCTTACAAGAAACACACTCTGCTTTTGATAAAAGAGCACTCTTCTACTCTACTGTGTTTCCTATGGGGTCCAAACAGTGAGCTTGCTCAGAACAAAAGAACTGTGCTTCCTACACACGGCCATATCTAGTTCAATTCTGCTTAGGAACCTGACAAAAAGAGTAGATCCTCTTCAGTCCAATACACTGTACTTGCTGGGAACAGACGCCAGTGCTATTTGTCCTGTGTATGGCAATGGCAGCACAATAGTGACTCTCCTTACCAGAAAACAACTCTTGCTCATAGGACCAGAAACTGCATGTGATTCCACTCAATTTAGGACTGGGAAACAAACTCTAGCTCGCTTTACCAGAAACACACTCTGCTTTTGAGAAAAGAGCACTCTTCTACTCTACTGTGTTTCCTCTAGGGCCAGAAGAGTGAGCTTGCTCAGAACAAAAGAACAGTGCTTCCTACACACGGGCCATAACTAGTTCAACTCTGCTTAGGAAACTGACAAGAAAAGTAGCTCCTCTTCAGTCCAATACACTGTACTTGCTGGGAACAGACTCGAGTGCTATTTGCACTGTGTATGGCAATGGGAGCGCAATAGTGACTTTCCTTACCAGAAAACAACTCTTGATCGTAGGACCAGAAACTGCATATGATCAACTCCATTTAGGACTTGGAAACAAATGCTAGCTCGCCTTACATGAAACACACTCTGCTTTTGAGAAAAGAGCACTCTTCTACTCTACTGTGTTTCCTATGGGGTCCAAACAGTGAGCTTGCTCAGAACAAAAGAACTGTGCTTCCTACACGCACGGACCATATCTAGTTCCATTCTGCTTAGTAAACTGACAAGAACAGTAGCTCCTATTCAGTCCAATACACTGTACTTGCTGGGAAAAGACGCAAGTGCTATTTGCCTTGTAAAGGGCAATGGGAGCACAATAGTGACTTTCCTTACCAGAAAACAAGTCTTGCTCGTAGGACAAAAAATTGCATGTGACTCAACTCCATTTAGGACTGGGAAACAAACGCTAGCTCAACTTACTAGAAACACACTTTGCTTTTGAGAAAAGAGCACTCTTCTACTCTACTGTGTTTCCTATATGTTCCGAACAGTGAGCTTGCTCAGAAAAAAAAAAACTGTACTTCCTACTCACACGGCCATATCTAGTTCAAGTCTGCTTAGGAACCTGACAAGAACAGTAGATCCTCTTCAGTTCAATACACTGTACTTGCTGGGAACAGACGCCAGTGCTATTTGTCCTGTGTATGGCAATGGCAGTGCAATAGTGACTCTTCTTAACACAAAACAACTCTTGCTCGTAGGACCAGAAACTGCATGTGATTCAACTCCATTTAGGACTGGGAAACAAATTCTAGCTCGCTTTACAAGAAACACACTCTGCTTTTGAGAAAAGAGCACTCTTCTACTCTACTGTGTTTCCAATAGGGCCAGAACAGTGAGCTTGCTCAGAACAAAATAACTGTGCTTCCTACTCACACAGACCATATCTAATTCAACTCTGCTTAGGAAACCAACAAGAACAGTAGCTCCACTTCAGTCCCATACACTGTACTTGCTGGGAACAGACGCGAGTGCTATTTGTACTGTGTACGGCAATGGGAGCGCAATAGTGACTTTCCTTACCAGAAACAACTCTTGATCTTAGGACCAGAAACTGCATGTGATTCAACTCCACTTAGAAGTGGGAAACAAATGCTAGGTCGCCTTACATGAAACACACTCTGCTTTTGAGAAAAGAGCACTCTTCTACTCTACTGTGTTTCCTATGTGTTCCGAACAGTGAGCTTGCTCAGAACAAAAAAACTGTACTTCCTACTCACACGGCCATATCTAGTTCAAGTCTGCTTGGGAACCTGACAAGAACAGTATATCCTCCTCAGTCCAATACACTGTACTTGCTGGGAACAGACGCCAGTGCTATTTGTCCTGTGTATGGCAATGGCAGTGCAATAGTGACTCTTCTTACCAGAAAACAACTCTTGCTCATAGGACCAGAAACTGCATGTGATTCAACTCCATTTAGGACTGTGAAAGAAACGCTAGCTCGCCTTACAAGAAACACACTCTGCTTTAGAGAAAAGAGCACCCTTCCACTCTACTGTGTTTCCTATAGGGCCAGAACAGTGAGCTTGCTCAGAACAAAAGAACTGTGCTTCCTACACACGGGCCATATCTAGTTCAACTCTGCTTAGGAAACTGACAAGAACAGCAGCACCTCTTCAATCCGATACACTGTACTTGCTGGGAACAGACGCGAGTGCTATTTGCACTGTGTATGGCAATGGGAGCGCAATAGTGACTTTCCTTACCAGAAAACAACTCTTGATCGTAGGACTAGAAACTGCATGTGATCAACTCCATTTAGGACTGGGAAACAAATGCTAGCTCGCCTTACATGAAACACACTCTGCTTTTGAGAAAAGAGCACTCTTATACTCTACTGTGTTTCCTATGGGGTCCGAACAGTGAGCTTGCTCAGAACAAAAGAACTGTGCTTCCTACACACACAGGCCGTATCTAGTTCAACTCTGCTTAGGAAACTGACAAGAACACTAGATCCTCTTCAGTCCAATACACTGTACTTGCTGGGAACAGACGCCAGTGCTCTTTGTCCTGTGTATGGCAGTTGCAGCGCAATAGTGACTCTTCTTACCAGAAAACAACTCTTGCTCGTAGGACCAGAAACTGCATGTGATTCAACTCCATTTAGGACTGGTTAACAAAAGCTAGCTCACCTTACAAGAAACACACTCTGCTTTAGAGAAAAGAGCACTCTTCTACTCTACTGTGTTTCCTATAGGGCCAGAACAGTGAGCTTGCTCAGAACAAAAGAACTGTGCTTCCTACACACGGGCCATATCTAGTACAACTCTGCTTAGGAAACTGACAAGAACAGTAGCTCCTCTTCAGTCCGATACACTGTACTTGCTGGGAACAGACGCGAGTGCTATTTGCACTGTGTATGGCAATGGGAGCGCAATAGTGACTTTCCTTACCAGAAAACAACTCTTGCTTGTAAGACCAGAAACTGCATGTGATTCAACTCCATTTAGGACTGGGAAACAAATGCTAGCTCGCCTTACATGAAACACACTCTGCTTTTGAGAAAAGAGCATTCTTCTACTCTACTGTGTTTCCTATGGGGTCCGAACGGTGAGCTTGCTCAGAACAAAAGAACTGTGTTTCCTACACACACGGCCATATCTAGTTCAATTCTGCTTAGGAACCTGACAAGAACTGTAGATCCTCTTCAGTCCAATACACTGTAATTGCTGGGAACAGACGCCAGTGCTCTTTGTCCTGTGTATGGCAATGGCAGCGCAATAGTGACTCTTCTTACCAGAAAACAACTCTTGCTCGTAGGACCAGAAACTCCATGTGATTCAACTCCATTTAGGACTGGGAAACAAAAGCTAGCTCACCTTACAAGAAACACAATCTGCTTTAGAGGAAAGAGCACTCTTCTACTCTACTGTGTTTCCTATAGGGCCAGAACAGTGAGCTTGCTCAGAACAAAAGAACTGTGCTTCCTACACACGGGCCATATCTAGTTCAACTCTGCTTAGGAAACTGACAAGAACAGTAGCTCCTCTTCAGTCTGATACACTGTACTTGCTGGGAACAGAAGCGAGTGCTATTTGCACTGTGTATGGCAATGGAAGTGCAATAGTGACTTTCCTTACCAGAAAAAAACTCTTGCACGTAAGACCAGAAACTTCATGTGATTCAACTCCATTTAGGACTGGGAAACAAATGCTAGCTCGCCTTACATGAAACACACTCTGCTTTTGAGAAAAGAGCACTCTTCTACTCTACTGTGTTTCCTATGGGGTCCGAACAGTGAGCTTGCTCAGAACAAAAGAACTGTGCTTCCTACACACACGGGCCATATGTAGTTCAACTCTGCTTAGGAAACTGACAAGAACAGTAGCTCCTCTTCCGACCAATACACTGTACTTGCGGGGAACAGACGCGAGGGCTATTTGCACTGTGTATGGCAATTGGAGCACAATAGTTACTCGTCTTACCAGAAAACAACTCTTGCTCGTAGGACAAAAAACTGCATGTGACTCAACTCCATGAAGGACTGGGAAACAAACGCTAGCTCGCCTTACAAGAAACACACTCTGCTTTTTAGGAAAGAGCACTCTTCTACTCTACTGTGTTTCCTATAGGGCCAGAACAGTGAGCTTGCTCAGAACAAAAGAACTGTGCTTCCTACACACGGCCATATCTAGTTCAATTCTGCTTAGGAACCTGACAAGGACAGTAGATCCTCTTCAGTCCAATACACTGTACTTGCTGGGAACAGACGCCAGTGCTATTTGTCCTGTGTATGGCAGTTGCAGCGCAATAGTGACTCTTCATACCAGAAAACAACTCTTGCTCGTAGGACCAGAAACTGCATGTGATTCAACTCATTTAGGACTGGGAAACAAATGCTAGCTCGCCTTACATGAAACACACTCTGCTATTGAGAAAAGAGCACTCTTCTACTCTACTGTGTTTCCTATGGGGTCCGAACAGTGAGCTTGCTCAGAACTAAAGAACTGTGCTTCCTACACACATGGCCATATCTAGTTCAACTCTCCTTAGGAAACTGACAAGAACACTAGATCCTCTTCAGTCCAATACACTGTACTTGCTGGGAACAGACGCCAGTGCTATTTGTCCTGTGTATGGCAGTTGCAGTGCAATAGTGTCTCTTCTTACCAGAAAACAACTCTTGCTCGTAGTACCAGAAAGTGCATGTGATTCCACTCCTTTTAGGACTGGAAAACAAACGCTAGCTCGCCTTACCAGAAACACACTCTGCTTTTGAGAAAAGAGCACTCTTCTACTCTACTGTGTTTCCTATAGGGCCAGAACAGTGAGCTTGCTCAGAACAAAAGAACTGTGCTTCCTACACACACGGCCATATCTAGTTCAATTCTGCTTAGGAACCTGACAAGAACTGTAGATCCTCTTCAGTCCAATACACTGCAATTGCTGGGAACAGACGCCAGTGCTCTTTGTCCTGTGTATGGCAATGGCAGCGCAATAGTGACTCTTCTTACCAGAAAACAACTCTTGCTCGTAGGACCAGAAACTCCATGTGATTCAACTCCATTTAGGACTGGGAAACAAAAGCCAGCTCACCTTACAAGAAACACAATCTGCTTTAGAGGAAAGAGCACTCTTCTACTCTACTGTGTTTCCTATAGGGCCAGAACAGTGAGCTTGCTCAGAACAAAAGAACTGTGCTTCCTACACACGGGCCATATCTAGTTCAACTCTGCTTAGGAAACTGACAAGAACAGTAGCTCCTCTTCAGTCTGATACACTGTACTTGCTGGGAACAGAAGCGAGTGCTATTTGCACTGTGTATGGCAATGGGAGTGCAATAGTGACTTTCCTTACCAGAAAACAACTCTTGCTCGTAAGACCAGAAACTTCATGTGATTCAACTCCATTTAGGACTGGGAAACAAATGCTAGCTCGCCTTACATGAAACACACTCTGCTTTTGAGAAAAGAGCACTCTTCTACTCTACTGTGTTTCCTATGGGGTCCGAACAGTGAGCTTGCTCAGAACAAAAGAACTGTGCTTCCTACACACACGGGCCATATCTAGTTCAACTCTGCTTAGGAAACTGACAAGAACAGTAGCTCCTCTTCCGACCAATACACTGTACTTGCGGGGAACAGACGCGAGTGCTATTTGCACTGTGTATGGCAATTGGAGCACAATAGTGACTCGTCTTACCAGAAAACAACTCTTGCTCATAGGACAAAAAACTGCATGTGACTCAACTCCATTAAGGACTGGGAAAAAAAACGCTAGCTCGCCTTACAAGAAACACACTCTGCTTTTTAGGAAAGAGCACTCTTCTACTCTCCTGTGTTTCCTATAGGGCCAGAACAGTGAGCTTGCTCAGAACAAAAGAATTGTGCTTCCTACACACGGCCATATCTAGTTCAATTCTGCTTAGGAACCTGACAAGGACAGTAGATCCTCTTCAGTCCAGTACACTGTACTTGCTGGGAACAGACGCCAGTGCTATTTGTCCTGTGTATGGCAATGGCAGCACAATAGTGACTCTTCTTACCAGAAAACAACTCTTGCTCGTAGGACCAGAAACTGCATGTGATTCCACTCCATTTAGGACTGGGAAACAAACTCTAGCTCGCTTTACAAGAAACACACTCTGCTTTTGAGAAAAGAGCACTCTTCTACTCTACTGTGTTTCCTCTAGGGCCAGAAGAGTGAGCTTGCTCAGAACAAAAGAACTGTGCTTCCTACACACGGGCCATAACTACTTCAACTCTGCTTAGGAAACTGACAAGAACAGTAGCTCCTCTTCAGTCCAATACACTGTACTTGCTGGGAACAGACTCGAGTGCTATTTGCACTGTGTATGGCAATGGGAGCGCAATAGTGACTTTCCTTACCAGAAAACAACTCTTGATCGTAGGACCAGAAACTGCATATGATCAACTCCATTTAGGACTTGGAAACAAATGCTAGCTCGCCTTACATGAAACACACTCTGCTTTTGAGAAAAGAGCACTCTTCTACTCTACTGTGTTTCCTATGGGGTCCAAACAGTGAGCTTGCTCAGAACAAAAGAACTGTGCTTCCTACACGCACGGACCATATCTAGTTCCATTCTGCTTAGTAAACTGACAAGAACAGTAGCTCCTATTCAGTCCAATACACTGTACTTGCTGGGAAAAGACGCAAGTGCTATTTGCCTTGTAAAGGGAAATGGGAGCACAATAGTGACTTTCCTTACCAGGAAACAAGTCTTGCTCGTAGGACAAAAAATTGCATGTGACTCAACTCCATTTAGGACTGGGAAACAAACGCTAGCTCAACTTCCTAGAAACACACTTTGCTTTTGAGAAAAGAGCACTCTTCTACTCTACTGTGTTTCCTATATGTTCCGAACAGTGAGCTTGCTCAGAAAAAAAAAAAACTGTACTTCCTACTCACACGGCCATATCTAGTTCAAGTCTGCTTAGGAACCTGACAAGAACAGTAGATCCTCTTCAGTTCAATACACTGTACTTGCTGGGAACAGACGCCAGTGCTATTTGTCCTGTGTATGGCAATGGCAGTGCAATAGTGACTCTTCTTAACAGAAAACAACTCTTGCTCGTAGGACCAGAAACTGCATGTGATTCAACTCCATTTAGGACTGGGAAACAAATTCTAGCTCGCTTTACAAGAAACACACTTTGCTTTTGAGAAAAGAGCACTCTTCTACTCTACTGTGTTTCCAATAGGGCCAGAACAGTGAGCTTGCTCAGAAAAAAAGAACTGTGATTCCTACACACACGGGCCATATCTAGTTCAACTCTGCTTAGGAAACTGAGAAGAAGAGTAGCTCCTCTTCAGTCCAATACACTGTAGTTGCTGGGAACAGACGGGAGGACTATTTGCACTGTGTATGGCAATGGGAGCGCAATAGTGACTTTCCTTACGAGAAAACAACTCTTGCTCGTAGGACCAGAAACTGCATGTGATTCCACTCCATTTAGGACTGGGAAACAAATGGTAGCTCAACTTCCAAGATACACACTTTGCTTTTGAGAAAAGAGCACTCTTCTACTCTACTGTGTTTCCTATATTATCCGAACAGTGAGCTTGCTCAGAAAAAAAAAAACTGTGCTTCCTACTCACACGGCCATATCTAGTTCAAGTCTGCTTAGGAACCTGACAAAAACAGTAGATCCTCTTCAGTTCAATACACTGTACTTGCTGGGAACAGACGCCAGTGCTATTTGTCCTGTGTATGGCAATGGCAGCGCAATAGTGACTCTTCTTACCAGAAAACAACTCTTGCTTGTAGGACCAGAAACTGCATGTGATTCAACTCCATTTAGGACTGGGAAACAAAAGCTAGCTCACCCTGCAAGAAACACACTCTGCTTTAGAGAAAAGAGCACTCTTCTACTCTACTATTTTTCCTATAGGGCCAGAACAGTGAGCTTGCTCAGAACAAAATAACTGTACTTCCTACTCACACGGGCCATATCTAATTCAACTCTGCTTAGGAAACCAACAAGAACAGTAGCTCCACTTCAGTCCCATACACTGTACTTGCTGGGAACAGACGCGAGTGCTATTTGTACTGTGTACGGCAATGGGAGCGCAATAGTGACTTTCCTTACCAGAAACAACTCTTGATCTTAGGACCAGAAACTGCATGTGATTCAACTCCACTTAGAAGTGAGAAACAAATGCTAGGTCGCCTTACATGAAACACACTCTGCTTTTGAGAAAAGAGCACTCTTCTACTCTACTGTGTTTCCTATGTGTTCCGAACAGTGAGCTTGCTCAGAACAAAAAAACTGTACTTCCTACTCACACGGCCATATCTAGTTCAAGTCTGCTTAGGAACCTGACAAGAACAGTATATCCTCTTCAGTTCAATACACTGTACTTGCTGGGAACAGACGCCAGTGCTATTTGTCCTGTGTATGGCAATGGCAGCGCAATAGTGACTCCTCTTACCAGAAAACAACTCTTGCTCATAGGACCAGAAACTGCATGTGATTCAACTCCATTTAGGACTGTGAAAGAAACGCTAGCTCGCCTTACAAGAAACACACTCTGCTTTAGAGAAAAGAGCACCCTTCCACTCTACTGTGTTTCCTATAGGGCCAGAACAGTGAGCTTGCTCAGAACAAAAGAACTGTGCTTCCTACACACGGGCCATAACTAGTTCAACTCTGCTTAGGAAACTGACAAGAACAGCAGCACCTCTTCAATCCGATACACTGTACTTGCTGGGAACAGACGCGAGTGCTATTTGCACTGTGTATGGCAATGGGAGCGCAATAGTGACGTTCCTTACCAGAAAACAACTCTTGATCGTCGGACTAGAAACTGCATGTGATCAACTCCATTTAGGACTGGGAAACAAATGCTAGCTTGCCTTACATGAAACACACTCTGCTTTTGAGAAAAGAGCACTCTTCTACTCTACTGTGTTTCCTATGGGGTCCGAACAGTGAGCTTGCTCAGAACAAAAGAACTGTGCTTCCTACACACACGGGCCATATCTAGTTCAACTCTGCTTAGGAAACTGACAAGAACAGTAGCTCCTCTTCCGACCAATACACTGTACTTGTGGGGAACAGACGCGAGTGCTATTTGCACTGTGTATGGCAATTGGAGCACAATAGTGACTCGTCTTACCAGAAAACAACTCTTGCTCATAGGACAAAAAACTGCATGTGACTCAACTCCATTAAGGACTGGGAAAAAAACGCTAGCTCGCTTTACAAGAAACACACTCTGCTTTTTAGGAAAGAGCACTCTTCTACTCTCCTGTGTTTCCTATAGGGCCAGAACAGTAAGCTTGCTCAGAACAAAAGAATTGTGCTTCCTACACACGGCCATATCTAGTTCAGTTCTGCTTAGGAACCTGACAAGGACAGTAGATCCTCTTCAGTCCAGTACACTGTACTTGCTGGGAACAGACGCCAGTGCTATTTGTCCTGTGTATGGCAGTTGCAGCGCAATAGTGACTCTTCTTACCAGAAAACAACTCTTGCTCGTAGGACCAGAAACTGCATGTGATTCAACTCCATTTAGGACTGGGAAACAAAAGCTAGCTCACCTTACAAGAAACACACTCTGCTTTAGAGAAAAGAGCACTCTTCTACTCTACTGTGTTTCCTATAGGGCCAGAACAGTGAGCTTGCTCAGAACAAAAGAACTGTGCTTCCTACACACGGGCCATATCTAGTACAACTCTGCTTAGGAAACTGACAAGAACAGTAGCTCCTCTTCAGTCCGATACACTGCACTTGCTGGGAACAGACGCGAGTGCTATTTGCACTGTGTATGGCAATGGGAGCGCAATAGTGACTTTCCTTACCAGAAACAACTCTTGATCTTAGGACCAGAAACTGCATGTGATTCAACTCCACTTAGAAGTGAGAAACAAATGCTAGGTCGCCTTACATGAAACACACTCTGCTTTTGAGAAAAGAGCACTCTTCTACTCTACTGTGTTTCCTATGTGTTCCGAACAGTGAGCTTGCTCAGAACAAAAAAACTGTACTTCCTACTCACACGGCCATATCTAGTTCAAGTCTGCTTAGGAACCTGACAAGAACAGTATATCCTCTTCAGTTCAATACACTGTACTTGCTGGGAACAGACGCCAGTGCTATTTGTCCTGTGTATGGCAATGGCAGCGCAATAGTGACTCCTCTTACCAGAAAACAACTCTTGCTCATAGGACCAGAAACTGCATGTGATTCAACTCCATTTAGGACTGTGAAAGAAACGCTAGCTCGCCTTACAAGAAACACACTCTGCTTTAGAGAAAAGAGCACCCTTCCACTCTACTGTGTTTCCTATAGGGCCAGAACAGTGAGCTTGCTCAGAACAAAAGAACTGTGCTTCCTACACACGGGCCATAACTAGTTCAACTCTGCTTAGGAAACTGACAAGAACAGCAGCACCTCTTCAATCCGATACACTGTACTTGCTGGGAACAGACGCGAGTGCTATTTGCACTGTGTATGGCAATGGGAGCGCAATAGTGACGTTCCTTACCAGAAAACAACTCTTGATCGTCGGACTAGAAACTGCATGTGATCAACTCCATTTAGGACTGGGAAACAAATGCTAGCTCGCCTTACATGAAACACACTCTGCTTTTGAGAAAAGAGCACTCTTCTACTCTACTGTGTTTCCTATGGGGTCCGAACAGTGAGCTTGCTCAGAACAAAAGAACTGTGCTTCCTACACACACGGCCATATCTAGTTCAAGTCTGCTTAGGAACCTGACAAGAACACTAGATCCTCTTCAGTCCAATACACTGTACTTGCTGGGAACAGACGCCAGTGCTATTTGTCCTGTGTATGGCAATGGCAGCGCAATAGTTACTCTTCTTACCAGAAAACAACTCTTGCTCGTAGGACCTGAAACTGCATGTGATTCCACTCTATTTAGGACTGGGAAACAAACGCTAGCTCGCCTTACAAGAAACACACTTTGCTTTTGAGAAAAGAGCACTCTTCTACTCTACTGTGTTTCCTATGGGGTCCGAACAGTGAGCTTGCTCAGAACAAAAGAACTGTGCTTCCTACACACACGGGCCATATCTAGTTCAACTCTGCTTAGGAAACTGACAAGAACAGTAGCTCCTCTTCCGTCCAATACACTGTACTTGCGGGGAACAGACGCGAGTGCTATTTGCACTGTGCATGGCAATTGGAGCACAATAGTGACTCGTCTTACCAGAAAACAACTCTTGCTCGTAGGACAAAAAACTGAATGTGGCTCAACTCCATTTAGGACTAAGAAACAAACGCTAGCTCGCCTTACAAGAAAGACATTCTGCTTTTGAGTAAAGAGCACTCTTCTACTCTACTGTGTTTCCTATAGGGCCAGAACAGTGAGCTTGCTCAGAACAAAGAACTGTGGTTCCTACACACGGCCATATCTAGTTCAATTCTGCTTAGGAACCTGACAAGGACAGTAGATCCTCTTCAGTCCAGTACACTGTAATTGCTGGGAACAGTCACCAGTGCTGTTTGTCCTGTGTATGGCAATGGCAGCGCAATAGTGACTCTTCATACCAGAAAACAACTCTTGCTCGTAAGACCAGAAACTGCTTGTGATTCAACTCCATTTAGGACTGGGAAACAAATGCTAGCTCGCCTTACATGAAACACACTCTGCTTTTGAGAAAAGAGCACTCTTCTAATCTACTGTGCTTCCTATGGGGTCTGAACAGTGAGCTTACTCAGAACAAAAGACTTGTGCTTCCTACACACACGGGCCATATCTAGTTCAACTCTGCTTAGGAAACTGACAAGAACAGTAGATCTTCTTCAGTCCAATACACTGTACTTGCGGGGAACAGATGCGAGTGCTATTTGCACTGTGTATGGCAATTGGAGCACAATAGTGACTCGTCTTACCAGAAAACAATTCTTGCTCGTAGGACAAAAAACTGCATGTGACTCAACTCCATTTAGGACTGGGAAACAAACGCTAGCTCGCCTTACAAGAAACACACTCTGCTTTTGAGAAAAGAGCACTCTTCTACTCTACTGTGTTTCCTATAGGGCCAGAACAGTGAGCTTGCTCAGAACAAAAGAACTGTGCTTCCTACACATGGGCCATATCTAGTTCAACTCTGCTTAGGAAACTGACAAGAACAGTAGCTCCTCTTCATTACAATACACTGTACTTGCGGGGAACAGACGCGAGTGCTATTTGCACTGTGTATGGCAAATGAAGCACAATAGTGACTTGTCTTACCAGAAAACATCTCTTGCTCGTAGGACAAAAAACTGCATGTGACTCAACTCCATTTAGGACTGGGAAACAAACACTAGCTCAACTTCCAAGAAACACTCTCTGATTTGATAAAAGAGCACTCTTCTACTCTACTTTGTTTCCTATAGGGCCAGAACAGTGAGCTTGCTCAGAACAAAAAAACTGTGCTTCCTACTCACACGGCCATATCTAGTTCAAGTCTGCTTAGGAACCTGACAAGTACAGTAGATCCTCTTCAGTTCAATAGACTGTACTTGCTGGGAACAGACGCCAGTGCTATTTGTCCTGTGTATGACAATGGCAGCACAATAGTTACTCTTCTTATCAGAAAACAACTCTTGCTCTTAGGACCAGAAACTTCATGTGATTCAACTCCATTTAGGACTGGGAAACAAAAGCTAGCTCACCTTGCAAGAAACACACTCTGCTTTAGAGAAAAGAGCACTCTTCTACTCTACTGTGTTTCCTATAGGGCCAGAACAGTGAGCATGCTCAGAACAAAATAACTGTGCTTCCTACTCACACGGGCCATATCTAATTCAACTCTGCTTAGGAAACCAACAAGAACAGTAGCTCCACTTCAGTCCCATACACTGTACTTGCTGGGAACAGACGCGAGTGCTATTTGTACTGTGTACGGCAATGGGAGCACAATAGTGACTTTCCTTACCAGAAAACAACTCTTGATCTTAGGACCAGAAACTGCATGTGATTCAACTCCACTTAGGAGTGGGAAACAAATGCTAGGTCGCCTTACATGAAACACACTCTGCTTTTGAGAAAAGAGCACTCTTCTACTCTACTGTGTTTCCTATGTGTTCCGAACAGTGAGCTTGCTCAGAACAAAAAAACTGTACTTCCTACTCACACGGCCATATCTAGTTCAAGTCTGCTTAGGAACGTGACAAGAACAGTATATCCTCTTCAGTCCAATACACTGTACTTGCTGGGAACAGACGCCAGTGCTATTTGTCCTGTGTATGGCAATGGCAGTGCAATAGTGACTCTTCTTAACAGAAAACAACTCTTGCTCGTAGGACCAGAAACTGCATGTGATTCAACTCCATTTAGGACTGGGAAACAAATTCTAGCTCGCTTTACAAGAAACACACTTTGCTTTTGAGAAAAGAGCACTCTTCTACTCTACTGTGTTTCCAATAGGGCCAGAACAGTGAGCTTGCTCAGAAAAAAAGAACTGTGATTCCTACACACACGGGCCATATCTAGTTCAACTCTGCTTAGGAAACTGAGAAGAAGAGTAGCTCCTCTTCAGTCCAATACACTGTAGTTGCTGGGAACAGACGGGAGGACTATTTGCACTGTGTATGGCAATGGGAGCGCAATAGTGACTTTCCTTACGAGAAAACAACTCTTGCTCGTAGGACCAGAAACTGCATGTGATTCCACTCCATTTAGGACTGGGAAACAAATGGTAGCTCAACTTCCAAGATACACACTTTGCTTTTGAGAAAAGAGCACTCTTCTACTCTACTGTGTTTCCTATATTATCCGAACAGTGAGCTTGCTCAGAAAAAAAAAACTGTGCTTCCTACTCACACGGCCATATCTAGTTCAAGTCTGCTTAGGAACCTGACAAAAACAGTAGATCCTCTTCAGTTCAATACACTGTACTTGCTGGGAACAGACGCCAGTGCTATTTGTCCTGTGTATGGCAATGGCAGCGCAATAGTGACTCTTCTTACCAGAAAACAACTCTTGCTTGTAGGACCAGAAACTGCATGTGATTCAACTCCATTTAGGACTGGGAAACAAAAGCTAGCTCACCCTGCAAGAAACACACTCTGCTTTAGAGAAAAGAGCACTCTCCTACTCTACTGTTTTTCCTATAGGGCCAGAACAGTGAGCTTGCTCAGAACAAAATAACTGTACTTCCTACTCACACGGGCCATATCTAATTCAACTCTGCTTAGGAAACCAACAAGAACAGTAGCTCCACTTCAGTCCCATACACTGTACTTGCTGGGAACAGACGCGAGTGCTATTTGTACTGTGTACGGCAATGGGAGCGCAATAGTGACTTTCCTTACCAGAAACAACTCTTGATCTTAGGACCAGAAACTGCATGTGATTCAACTCCACTTAGAAGTGAGAAACAAATGCTAGGTCGCCTTACATGAAACACACTCTGCTTTTGAGAAAAGAGCACTCTTCTACTCTACTGTGTTTCCTATGTGTTCCGAACAGTGAGCTTGCTCAGAACAAAAAAACTGTACTTCCTACTCACACGGCCATATCTAGTTCAAGTCTGCTTAGGAACCTGACAAGAACAGTATATCCTCTTCAGTTCAATACACTGTACTTGCTGGGAACAGACGCCAGTGCTATTTGTCCTGTGTATGGCAATGGCAGCGCAATAGTGACTCCTCTTACCAGAAAACAACTCTTGCTCATAGGACCAGAAACTGCATGTGATTCAACTCCATTTAGGACTGTGAAAGAAACGCTAGCTCGCCTTACAAGAAACACACTCTGCTTTAGAGAAAAGAGCACCCTTCCACTCTACTGTGTTTCCTATAGGGCCAGAACAGTGAGCTTGCTCAGAACAAAAGAACTGTGCTTCCTACACACGGGCCATAACTAGTTCAACTCTGCTTAGGAAACTGACAAGAACAGCAGCACCTCTTCAATCCGATACACTGTACTTGCTGGGAACAGACGCGAGTGCTATTTGCACTGTGTATGGCAATGGGAGCGCAATAGTGACGTTCCTTACCAGAAAACAACTCTTGATCGTCGGACTAGAAACTGCATGTGATCAACTCCATTTAGGACTGGGAAACAAATGCTAGCTCGCCTTACATGAAACACACTCTGCTTTTGAGAAAAGAGCACTCTTCTACTCTACTGTGTTTCCTATGGGGTCCGAACAGTGAGCTTGCTCAGAACAAAAGAACTGTGCTTCCTACACACACGGCCATATCTAGTTCAAGTCTGCTTAGGAAACTGACAAGAACACTAGATCCTCTTCAGTCCAATACACTGTACTTGCTGGGAACAGACGCCAGTGCTATTTGTCCTGTGTATGGCAATGGCAGCGCAATAGTTACTCTTCTTACCAGAAAACAACTCTTGCTCGTAGGACCTGAAACTGCATGTGATTCCACTCTATTTAGGACTGGGAAACAAACGCTAGCTCGCCTTACAAGAAACACACTTTGCTTTTGAGAAAAGAGCACTCTTCTACTCTACTGTGTTTCCTATGGGGTCCGAACAGTGAGCTTGCTCAGAACAAAAGAACTGTGCTTCCTACACACACGGGCCATATCTAGTTCAACTCTGCTTAGGAAACTGACAAGAACAGTAGCTCCTCTTCCGTCCAATACACTGTACTTGCGGGGAACAGACGCGAGTGCTATTTGCACTGTGCATGGCAATTGGAGCACAATAGTGACTCGTCTTACCAGAAAACAACTCTTGCTCGTAGGACAAAAAACTGAATGTGGCTCAACTCCATTTAGGACTAAGAAACAAACGCTAGCTCGCCTTACAAGAAAGACATTCTGCTTTTGAGTAAAGAGCACTCTTCTACTCTACTGTGTTTCCTATAGGGCCAGAACAGTGAGCTTGCTCAGAACAAAGAACTGTGGTTCCTACACACGGCCATATCTAGTTCAATTCTGCTTAGGAACCTGACAAGGACAGTAGATCCTCTTCAGTCCAGTACACTGTAATTGCTGGGAACAGTCACCAGTGCTGTTTGTCCTGTGTATGGCAATGGCAGCGCAATAGTGACTCTTCATACCAGAAAACAACTCTTGCTCGTAAGACCAGAAACTGCTTGTGATTCAACTCCATTTAGGACTGGGAAACAAATGCTAGCTCGCCTTACATGAAACACACTCTGCTTTTGAGAAAAGAGCACTCTTCTAATCTACTGTGCTTCCTATGGGGTCTGAACAGTGAGCTTACTCAGAACAAAAGACTTGTGCTTCCTACACACACGGGCCATATCTAGTTCAACTCTGCTTAGGAAACTGACAAGAACAGTAGATCTTCTTCAGTCCAATACACTGTACTTGCGGGGAACAGATGCGAGTGCTATTTGCACTGTGTATGGCAATTGGAGCACAATAGTGACTCGTCTTACCAGAAAACAATTCTTGCTCGTAGGACAAAAAACTGCATGTGACTCAACTCCATTTAGGACTGGGAAACAAACGCTAGCTCGCCTTACAAGAAACACACTCTGCTTTTGAGAAAAGAGCACTCTTCTACTCTACTGTGTTTCCTATAGGGCCAGAACAGTGAGCTTGCTCAGAACAAAAGAACTGTGCTTCCTACACATGGGCCATATCTAGTTCAACTCTGCTTAGGAAACTGACAAGAACAGTAGCTCCTCTTCATTACAATACACTGTACTTGCGGGGAACAGACGCGAGTGCTATTTGCACTGTGTATGGCAAATGAAGCACAATAGTGACTTGTCTTACCAGAAAACATCTCTTGCTCGTAGGACAAAAAACTGCATGTGACTCAACTCCATTTAGGACTGGGAAACAAACACTAGCTCAACTTCCAAGAAACACTCTCTGATTTGATAAAAGAGCACTCTTCTACTCTACTTTGTTTCCTATAGGGCCAGAACAGTGAGCTTGCTCAGAACAAAAAAACTGTGCTTCCTACTCACACGGCCATATCTAGTTCAAGTCTGCTTAGGAACCTGACAAGTACAGTAGATCCTCTTCAGTTCAATAGACTGTACTTGCTGGGAACAGACGCCAGTGCTATTTGTCCTGTGTATGACAATGGCAGCACAATAGTTACTCTTCTTATCAGAAAACAACTCTTGCTCTTAGGACCAGAAACTTCATGTGATTCAACTCCATTTAGGACTGGGAAACAAAAGCTAGCTCACCTTGCAAGAAACACACTCTGCTTTAGAGAAAAGAGCACTCTTCTACTCTACTGTGTTTCCTATAGGGCCAGAACAGTGAGCATGCTCAGAACAAAATAACTGTGCTTCCTACTCACACGGGCCATATCTAATTCAACTCTGCTTAGGAAACCAACAAGAACAGTAGCTCCACTTCAGTCCCATACACTGTACTTGCTGGGAACAGACGCGAGTGCTATTTGTACTGTGTACGGCAATGGGAGCACAATAGTGACTTTCCTTACCAGAAAACAACTCTTGATCTTAGGACCAGAAACTGCATGTGATTCAACTCCACTTAGGAGTGGGAAACAAATGCTAGGTCGCCTTACATGAAACACACTCTGCTTTTGAGAAAAGAGCACTCTTCTACTCTACTGTGTTTCCTATGTGTTCCGAACAGTGAGCTTGCTCAGAACAAAAAAACTGTACTTCCTACTCACACGGCCATATCTAGTTCAAGTCTGCTTAGGAACGTGACAAGAACAGTATATCCTCTTCAGTCCAATACACTGTACTTGCTGGGAACAGACGCCAGTGCTATTTGTCCTGTGTATGGCAATGGCAGCGCAATAGTGACTCTTCTTACCAGAAAACAAGTCTTGCTCATAGTACCAGAAACTGCATGTGATTCAACTCCATTTAGGACTGGGAAACAAATTCTAGCTCGCCTTACATGAAACACACTCTGCTTTTGAGAAAAGAGCACTCTTCTACTCTACTGTGCTTCCTATGTGGTCCAAACAGTGAACTTGCTCAGAACAAAAGAACTGTGCTTCCTACACACACGGGCCATATCCAGTTCAACTCTGCTTAGGAAACTGACAAAAACAGTAGATCCTCTTCAGTACAATACAATGTACTTGCGGGGAACAGACGCGAGTGCTATTTGCACTGTGTATGGCAATTGGAGCACAATAGTGACTCGTCTTACCAGAAAACAACTCTTGCTCGTAGGACAAAACACCGCATGTGACTCAACTCCATTTAGGACTGGGAAACAAATGCAAGCTCGCCTTACAAGAAACACACTCTGCTTTTGAGAAAAGAACACTCTTCTACTCTACTGTGTTTCCTATGGGGTCCGAACAGTGAGCTGCTCAGAACAAAAGAACTGTGCTTCCTACACACACGGCCATATCTAGTTCAATTCTGCTTAGGAACCTGACAAGAACAGTAGATCCTCTTCAGTCCAATACACTGTAATTGCTGGGAACAGACTCCAGTGCTATTTGTCCTGTGTATGGCAATGGCAGCACAATAGTGACTCTTCTTACCAGAAAAAAACTCTTGCTTGTAGGACCAGAAACTGCATGTGATTCAACTCCATTTAGGACTGGGAAACAAAAGCTAGCTCACCTTGCAAGAAACACACTCTGCTTTAGAGAAAAGAGCACTCTTCTACTCTACTGTTTTTCCTATAGGGCCAGAACAGTGAGCTTGCTCAGAACAAAAGAACTGTGCTTCCTACACACGGGCCATATCTCGATCAACTCTGCTTAAAAAACTGACAAGAGCAGTAGCTCCTCTTCAGTCCGATACACTGTACTTGCTGGGAACAGACGCGAGTGCTATTTGCACTGTGTATGGCAATGGGAGCGCAATAGTGACTTTCCTTACCAGAAAACAACTCTTGCTCGTAAGACCAGAAACTGCATGTGATTCAACTCCATTTAGGACTGGGAAACAAATGCTAGCTCGCCTTACATGAAACACACTCTGCTTTTGAGAAAAGAGCACTCTTCTACTCTACTCTGTTTCCTATGGGTTCCAAACAGTGAGCTTGCTCAGAACAAAAGAACTGTGCTTCCTAGACACACGGGCCATATCTAGTTCAACTCTCCTTAGGAAACTGACCAGAACAGTAGCTCCTCTTCCGTCCAATACACTGTACTTGCGGGGAAGAGACGCGAGTGCTATTTGCACTGTGTATGGCAATTGGAGCACAATAGTGACTTGTCTTACCAGAAAACAACTCTTGCTCGTAGGACAAAAAACTGCATGTGACTCAACTCCATTTAGGACTGGGAAAGAAACACTAGCTCGACTTCCAAGAAACACACTCTGCTTTTGAGAAAAGAGCACTCTTCTACTCCACGGTGTTTCCTATGGGGTCCGAACAGTGAGCTTGCTCAGAACAAAAGAACTGTGCTTCCTACATGCACGGTTCATATCTAGTTCAACTCTGCTAAGTAAACTGACAAGAACAGTAGATCCTATTCAGTCCAATACACTGTACTTGCTGGGAAAAGTCGCGAGTGCTATTTGCCTTGTGAAGGGCAATGGGAGCGCAATAGTGACTTTCCTTACCAGAAAACAACTCTTGTTCATAGGACCAGAAACTGCATGTGATTCAACTCCATTTAGGACTAGAAAACAAACGCTAGCTCGCCTTACATGAAAGACACTCTGCTTTTGAGAAAAGAGCACTCTTCTACTCTACTGTGTTTCCTATGGGGTCCGAACAGTGAGCTTGCTCAGAACAAAAGAACTGTGCTTCCTACACACACAGGCCATATCTAGTTCAACTGTGCTTAGGAAACTGACAAGAACAGTAGCTCCTCTTCAGTCCAATACACTGTACTTGCTGGGAACAGACGCGAGTGCTATTTGCACTGTGTATGGCAATGGGAGCGCAATAGTGACTTTCCTTACCAGAAAACAACTCTTGGTCGTAAGACCAGAAACTGCATGTGATTCAACTCCTTTTAGGACTGGGAAACAAACTCTAGCTCGCCTTACATTAAACACAATCTGCTTTTGAGAAAAGAGCACTCTTCTACTCTACTGTGTTTTCTATGGGGTCCGAACAGTGAGCTTGCTCAGAACAAAAAAACTGTGCTTCCTACACAC
This sequence comes from Peromyscus eremicus, assembly GCF_949786415.1. Taxonomy (NCBI): domain Eukaryota; kingdom Metazoa; phylum Chordata; class Mammalia; order Rodentia; family Cricetidae; genus Peromyscus; species Peromyscus eremicus. The sequence continues at coordinate 44,829 of NW_026734691.1, read as the reverse complement.
ACGGCCATATCTAGTTCAAGTCTGCTTAGGAACCTGACAAGAACAGTAGATCCTCTTCAGTCCAATACACTGTACTTGCTGGGAACAGACGCCAGTGCTATTTGTCCTGTGTATGGCAATTGGAGCACAATAGTGACTTGTCTTACCAGAAAACAACTCTTGCTCGTAGGACAAAAAACTGCATGTGACTCAACTCCATTTAGGACTGGGAAACAAACGCTAGCTCGACTTCCAAGAAACACACTCTGCTTTTGATAAAAGAGCACTCTTCTACTCTACTTTGTTTCCTATAGGGCCAGAACAGTGAGCTTGCTCAGAACAAAAAAACTGTGCTTCCTACTCACACGGCCATATCTAGTTCAAGTCTGCTTAGGAACCTGACAAGTACAGTAGATCCTCTTCAGTTCAATACACTGTACTTGCTGGGAACAGACGCCAGTGCTATTTGTCCTGTGTATGGCAAAGGCAGCGCAATAGTTACTCTTCTTAACAGAAAACAACTCTTGCTCTTAGGACCAGAAACTTCATGTGATTCAACTCCATTTAGGACTGGGAAACAAACTCTAGCTCGCTTTACAAGAAACACACTCTGTTTTTGAGAAAAGAGCACTCTTCTACTCTACTGTGTTTCCTATAAGGCCAGAACAGTGAGCTTGCTCAGAAAAAAGAAGTGTGCTTCCTACACACGGGCCATAACTAGTTCAACTTTGCATAGGAAACTGACAAGAACAGTAGATCTTCTTCAGTCCAATACACTGTACTTGCGGGGAACAGACGCCAGTGCTATTTGCACTGTGTATGGCAATTGGAGCACAATAGTGACTCGTCTTACCAGAAAACAATTCTTGCTCGTAGGACAAAAAACTGCATGTGACTCAACTCCATTTAGGACTGGGAAACAAACTCTAGCTCGCCTTACAAGAAACACACTCTGCCGTTGAGAAAAGAGCACTCTTCTACTCTACTGTGTTTCCTATAGGGCCAGAACAGTGAGCTGGCTCAGAACAAAAGAACTGTGCTTCCTACACACACGGGCCATATCTAGTTCAACTCTGCTTAGGAAACTGACAAGAACAGTAGCTCCTCTTCAGTCCAATACATTGTACTTGCTGGGAACAGACCCGAGTGCTATTTGCACTGTGTATGGCAATGGGAGCGCAATAGTTACTTTCCTTACCAGAAAATAACTCTTGCTCGTTGGACCAGAAACTGCATGTGATTCAACTCCATTTAAGACTGGGAAACAAATGCTAGCTTGCATACATGAAACACACTCTGCTTTTGAGAAAAGAGTACCCTTCTACTCTACTGTGTTTCTTATGGGGTCCGAACAGTGAGTTTGCACAGAACAAAATAACTGTGCTTCCTACACACACAGGCCATAGCTAATTCAACTCTGCTTAGGAAATCAACAAGAACAGTAGCTCCTCTTCAGTCCGGTACACTGTACTTACTAGGAACAGACGCGAGTGTTATCTGTACTGTGTACGGCAATGGGAGCGCAATAGTGACTTTCCTTACCAGAAAACAACTCTTGATCGTAGGACCAGATACTGCATGTGATTCAACTCCATTTAGGACTGGGAAACAAATGCTAGCTCGCCTTACATGAAACACACTCTGCTTTTGATAAAAGAGCACTCTTCTACTCTACTGTGCTTCCTATGGGGTCCGAACAGTGAACTTGCTCAGAACAAAAGAACTGTGCTTCCTACACACACGGGCCATATCTAGTTCAACTCTGCTTAGGAAACTGACAAAAACAGTAGATCCTCTTCAGTACAATACAATGTACTTGCAGGGAACAGACGCGAGTGCTCTTTGCACTGTGTATGGCAATTGGAGCACAATAGTGACTCGTCTTACCAGAAAACAACTCTTGCTCGTAGGACAAAACACTGCATGTGACTCAACTCCATTTAGGACTGGGAAACAAATGCAAGCTCGCCTTACAAGAAACACACTCTGGCAGCACAATAGTGACTCTTCTTACCAGAAAACAACTCTTGCTTGTAGGACCAGAAACTGCATGTGATTCAACTCCATTCAGGACTGGGAAACAAAAGCTACCTCACCTTGCCAGAAACACACTCTGCTTTAGAAAAAAGAGCACTCTTCTACTCTACTGTTTTTCCTATAGGGCCAGAACAGTGAGCTTGCTCAGAACAAAAGAACTGTGCTTCCTACACACGGGCCATATCTCGTTCAACTCTGCTTAGGAAACTGACAAGAACAGTAGCTCCTCTTCAGTCCGATACACTGTACTTGCTGGGAACAGACGCGAGTGCTATTTGCACTGTGTATGGCAATGGGAGTGCAATAGTGACTTTCCTTACCAGAAAACAACTCTTGCTCGTAAGACCAGAAACTGCATGTGATTCAACTCCATTTAGGACTGGGAAACAAATGCTAGCTCGCCTTACATGAAACACACTCTGCTTTTGAGAAAAGAGCACTCTTCTACTCTACTCTGTTTCCTATGGGTTGCAAACAGTGAGCTTGCTCAGAACAAAAGAACTGTGGTTCCTACACGCACGGATCATATCTAGTTCAACTCTGCTTAGTAAACTGACAAGAACAATAGCTCCTATTCAGTCCAATACACTGTACTTGCTGGGAAAAGACGCGAGTGCTATTTGGCTTGTGAAGGGCAATGGGAGCGCAATAGTGACTCTTCTTACCAGAAAACAACTCTTGCTCGTAGGACCAGAAACTGCATGTGATTCAACTCCATTTAGGACTGGGAAACAAATGCTAGCTCGCCTTACATGAAACACACTCTGCTTTTGAGAAAAGAGCACTCTTCTACTCTACTGTGCTTCCTATGGGGTCCGAACAGTGAACTTGCTCAGAACAAAAGAACTGTGCTTCCTACACACACGGGCCATATCTAGTTCAACTCTGCTTAGGAAACTGACAAAAACAGTAGATCCTCTTCAGTACAATACAATGTACTTGCAGGGAACAGACGCGAGTGCTCTTTGCACTGTGTATGGCAATTGGAGCACAATAGTGACTCGTCTTACCAGAAAACAACTCTTGCTCGTAGGACAAAAAACTGAATGTGGCTCAACTCCATTTAGGACTAAGAAACAAACGCTAGATCGCCCTACAAGGAAGACATTCTGATTTTGAGTAAAGAGCACTCTTCTACTCTACTGTGTTTCCTATAGGGCCAGAACAGTGAGCTTGCTCAGAACAAAGAACTGTGGTTCCTACACACGGCCATATCTAGTTCAATTCTGCTTAGGAACCTGACAAGGACAGTAGATCCTCTTCAGTCCAGTACACTGTAATTGCCGGGAACAGTCACCAGTGCTGTTTGTCCTGTGTATGGCAATGGCAGCGCAATAGTGACTCTTCATACCAGAAAACAACTCTTGCTCGTATGACCAGAAACTACATGTGATTCAACTCCATTTAGGACTGGGAAACAAATGCTAGCTCGCCTTACATGAAACACACTCTGCTTTTGAGAAAAGAGCACTCTTCTAATCTACTGTGCTTCCTATGGATCCGAACAGTGAGCTTACTCAGAACAAAAGACTTGTGCTTCCTACACACACGGGCCATATCTAGTTCAACTCTGCTTAGGAAACTGACAAGAACAGTAGATCTTCTTCAGTCCAATACACTGTACTTGCGGGGAACAGATGCGAGTGCTATTTGCACTGTGTATGGCAATTGGAGCACAATAGTGACTCGTCTTACCAGAAAACAATTCTTGCTCGTAGGACAAAAAACTGCATGTGACTCAACTCCATTTAGGACTGGGAAACAAACGCTAGCTCGCCTTACAAGAAACACACTCTGCTTTTGAGAAAAGAGCACTCTTCTACTCTACTGTGTTTCCTATAGGGCCAGAACAGTGAGCTTGCTCAGAACAAAAGAACTGTGCTTCCTACACACGGGCCATATCTAGTTCAATTCTGCTTAGGAAACTGACAAGAACAGTAGCTCCTCTTCATTACAATACACTGTACTTGCGGGGAACAGACGAGAGTGCTATTTGCACTGTGTATGGCAAATGAAGCACAATAGTGACTTGTCTTACCAGAAAACATCTCTTGCTCGTAGGACAAAAAACTGCATGTGACTCAACTCCATTTAGGACTGGGAAACAAACGCTAGCTCAACTTCCAAGAAACACACTCTGCTTTTGAGAAAAGAGCACTCTTCTACTCAACTTTGTTTCCTATAGGGCCAGAACAGTGAACTTGCTCAGAACATAATAACTGTGCTTCCTACTCACACGGCCATATCTAGTTCAAGTCTGCTTAGGAACCTGACAAGTACAGTAGATCCTCTTCAGTTCAATAGACTGTACTTGCTGGGAACAGACGCCAGTGCTATTTGTCCTGTGTATGACAATGGCAGCGCAATAGTTACTCTTCTTAACAGAAAACAACTCTTGCTCTTAGGACCAGAAACTTCATGTGATTCAACTCCATTTAGGACTGGAAAACAAACTCTAGCTCGCTTTACAAGAAACACACTCTGCTTTTGAGAAAAGAGCACTCTTCTACTCTACTGTGTTTCCTATGAGGCCAGAACAGTGAGCTTGCTCAGAAAAAAAGAACTGTGCTTCCTACACACGGGCCATAACTAGTTCAACTTTGCTTAGGAAACTGACAAGAACAGTAGCTCCTCTTCAGTCCGATACACTGTCCTTGCTGGGAACAGACGCGAGTGCTATTTGCACTGTGTATGGCAATGGGAGCGCAATAGTGACTTTCCTTACCAGAAAACAACTCTTGATCGTAGGACCAGAAACTGCATGTGATTCAACTCCATTTAGGACTGGGAAACAAATGCTAGCTCGCCTTACATGAAACACACTCTGCTTTTGAGAAAAGAGCACTCTTCTAATCTACTGTGCTTCCTATGGGGTCTGAACAGTGAGTTTACTCAGAAGAAAAGAACTGTGCTTCCTACACACACGGGCCATATCTAGTTCAACTCTGCTTAGGAAACTGACAAGAACAGTAGATCTTCTTCAGTCCAATACACTGTACTTGCGGGGAACAGATGCGAGAGCTATTTGCACTGTGTATGGCAATTGGAGCACAATAGTGACTCGTCTTACCAGAAAACAATTCTTGCTCGTAGGACAAAAAACTGCATGTGACTCAACTCCATTTAGGACTGGGAAACAAACGCTAGCTCGCCTTACAAGAAACACACTCTGCTTTTGAGAAAAGAGCACTCTTCTACTCTACTGTGTTTCCTATAGGGCCAGAACAGTGAGCTTGCTCAGAACAAAAGAACTGTGCTTCCTACACACGGGCCATATCTAGTTCAACTCTGCTTAGGAAACTAACAAGAACAGTAGCTCCTCTTCAGTCCAATACACTGTACTTGCTGGGAACAGACGCGAGTGCTATTTGCACTGTGTATGGCAATGGGAGCACAATAGTGACTTTCCTTACCAGAAAACAAGTCTTGCTCGTAGGACAAAAAATTGCATGTGACTCAACTCCATTTAGGACTGGGAAACAAACGCTAGCTCAACTTCCTAGAAACACACTTTGCTTTTGAGAAAAGAGCACTCTTCTACTCTACTGTGTTTCCTATATGTTCCGAACAGTGAGCTTGCTCAGAACAAAAAAACTGTACTTCCTACTCACACGGCCATATCTAGTTCAAGTCTGCTTAGGAACCTGACAAGAACAGTAGATCCTCTTCATTTCAATACACTGTACTTGCTGGGAACAGACGCCAGTGCTATTTGTCCTGTGTATGGCAATGGCAGTGCAATAGTGACTCTTCTTAACAGAAAACAACTCTTGCTCGTAGGACCAGAAACTGCATGTGATTCAACTCCATTTAGGACTGGGAAACAAATTATAGTTCGCTTTACAAGAAACACACTCTGCTTTTGAGAAAAGAGCACTCTTCTACTCTACTGTGTTTCCAATAGGGCCAGAACAGTGAGCTTGCTCAGAAAAAAAGAACTGTGCTTCCTACACACACGGGCCATATCTAGTTCAACTCTGCTTAGGAAACTGAGAAGAACAGTAGCTCCTCTTCAGTCCAATACACTGTAGTTGCTGGGAACAGATGGGAGGGCTATTTGCACTGTGTATGGCAATGGGAGCGCAATAGTGACTTTCCTTACCAGAAAACAACTCTTGCTCGTAGGACCAGAAACTGCATGTGATTCCACTCCATTTAGGACTGGGAAACAAACGGTAGCTCTACTTCCAAGATACACACTTTGCTTTTGAGAAAAGAGCACTCTTCTACTCTACTGTGTTTCCTATATTTTCCGAACAGTGAGCTTGCTCAGAAAAAAAAACTGTGCTTTCTACTCACACGGCCATATCTAGTTCAAGTCTGCTTAGGAACCTGACAAAAACAGTAGATCCTCTTCAGTTCAATACACTGTACTTGCTGGGAACAGACGCCAGTGCTATTTGTCCTGTGTATGGCAATGGCAGCGCAATAGTGACTCTTCTTACCAGAAAACAACTCTTGCTTGTAGGACCAGAAACTGCATGTGATTCAACTCCATTTAGGACTGGGAAACAAAAGCTAGCTCACCTTGCAAGAAACACACTCTGCTTTAGAGAAAAGAGCACTCTTCTACTCTACTGTGTTTCCTATAGGGCCAGAACAGTGAGCTTGCTCAGAACAAAAGAACTGTGCTTCCTACACACGGGCCACAACTAGTTCAACTCTGCTTAGGAAACTGACAAAAACAGTAGATCATCTTCAGTACAATACAATGTACTTGCGGGGAACAGACGCGAGTGCTATTTGCACTGTGTATGGCAATTGGAGCACAATAGTGACTCGTCTTACCAGAAAACAACTCTTGCTCGTAGGACAAAACACTGCATGTGACTCAACTCCATTTAGGACTGGGAAACAAATGCAAGCTCGCCTTACAAGAAACACACTCTGCTTTTGAGAAAAGAGCACTCTTCTACTCTACTGTGTTTCCTATGGGGTCCGAACAGTGAGCTGCTCAGAACAAAAGAACTGTGCTTCCTACACACACGGCCATATCTAGTTCAATTCTGCTTAGGAACCTGACAAGAACAGTAGATCCTCTTCAGTCCAATACACTGTAATTGCTGGGAACAGACTCCAGTGCTATTTGTCCTGTGTATGGCAATGGCAGCACAATAGTGACTCTTCTTACCAGAAAAAAACTCTTGCTTGTAGGACCAGAAACTGCATGTGATTCAACTCCATTTAGGACTGGGAAACAAAAGCTAGCTCACCTTGCAAGAAACACACTCTGCTTTAGAGAAAAGAGCACTCTTCTACTCTACTTTGTTTCCTATAGGGCCAGAACAGTGAGCTTGCTCAGAACAAAAGAACTGTGCTTCCTACACACGGGCCATATCTCGTTCAACTCTGCTTAAAAAACTGACAAGAACAGTAGCTCCTCTTCAGTCCGATACACTGTACTTGCTGGGAACAGACGCGAGTGCTATTTGCACTGTGTATGGCAATGGGAGCGCAATAGTGACTTTCCTTACCAGAAAACAACTCTTGCTCATAAGACCAGAAACTGCATGTGATTCAACTCCATTTAGGACTGGGAAACAAATGCTAGCTCGCCTTACATGAAACACACTCTGCTTTTGAGAAAAGAGCACTCTTCTACTCTACTCTGTTTCCTATGGGTTCCAAACAGTGAGCTTGCTCAGAACAAAAGAACTGTGCTTCCTACACACACGGGCCATATCTAGTTCAACTCTCCTTAGGAAACTGACAAGAACAGTAGCTCCTCTTCCGTCCAATACACTGTACTTGCGGGGAAGAGACGCGAGTGCTATTTGCACTGTGTATGGCAATTGGAGCACAATAGTGACTTGTCTTACCAGAAAACAACTCTTGCTCGTAGGACAAAAAACTGCATGTGACTCAACTCCATTTGGGACTGGGAAACAAATTCTAGCTCGCCTTACATGAAACACACTCTGCTTTTGAGAAAAGAGCACTCTTCTACTCTACTCGGTTTCCTATGGGTTCCAAACAGTGAGCTTGCTCAGAACAAAAGAACTGTGGTTCCTACATGCACGGATCATATCTAGTTCAACTCTGCTTAGTGAAATGACAAGAACAGTAGCTCCTCTTCAGTCTGATACACTGTACTTGCTGGGAACAGACGCGAGAGCTATTTGCACTGTGTATGGCAAGGGGAGCTCAATAGTGACTTTCCTTACCAGTAAACAACTATTGCTCGTAGGACCAGAAACTGCATGTGATTCAACTCCATTTAGGACTGGGAAACAAATGCTAGCTCGCCTTACATGAAACACACTCTGCTTTTGAGGAAAGAGCACTCTTCTACTCTTCTGTGTTTCCTATAGGGCCAGAACAGTGAGCTTGCTCAGAACAAAAGAACTGTACTTCCTACACACACGGCCCATATCTAGTTCAACTCTGCTTAGGAAACTGAGAAGAACAGTAGCTCCTTTGCAGTCCAATACACTGTACTTGCTGGGAACAGATAGGAGGGCTATTTGCACTGTGTATGGCAATGGGAGCGCAATAGTTACTTTCCTTACCAGAAAACAACTCTTGCTCGTAGGACCAGAAACTGCATGTGATTCAACTCCATTTAAGACTGGGAAACAAATGCTAGCTCGCATACATGAAACACACTCTGCTTTTGAGAAAAGAGTACTCTTCTACTCTACTGTGTTTCCAATGTGTTCCGAACAGTGAGCTTGCTCAGAACAAAAAAACTGTACTTCCTACTCACACGGCCATATCTAGTTCATGTCTGCTTAGGAACCTGACAAGAACAGTATATCCTCTTCAGTCCAATACACTGTACTTGCTGGGAACAGACGCCAGTGCTATTTGTCCTGTGTATGGCAATGGCAGCGCAATAGTGACTCTTCTTACCAGAAAACAACTCTTGCTCGAAGGACCAGATACTGCATGTGATTCAACTCCATTTAGGACTTGGAAACAAATGCTAGCTCGCCTTACATGAAACACACTCTGCTTTTGAGAAAAGAGCACTCTTCTACTCTACTGTGCTTCCTATGGGGTCCGAACAGTGAACTTGCTCAGAACAAAAGAACTGTGCTTCCTACACACACGGGCCATATCTAGTTCAACTCTGCTTAGGAAACTGACAAAAACAGTAGATCCTCTTCAGTACAATACAATGTACTTGCAGGGAACAGACGCGAGTGCTCTTTGCACTGTGTATGGCAATTGGAGCACAATAGTGACTCGTCTTACCAGAAAACAACTCTTGCTCATAGGACAAAACACTGCATGTGACTCAACTCCATTTAGGACTGGGAAACAAATGCAAGATCGCCTTACAAGAAACACACTCTGCTTTTGAGAAAAGAGCACTCTTCTACTCTACTGTGTTTCCTATGGGGTCCGAACAGTGAGCTGCTCAGAACAAAAGAACTGTGCTTCCTACACACACGGCCAAATCTAGTTAAATTCTGCCTAGGAACCTGAGAAGAACAGTAGATCCTCTTCAGTCCAATACACTGTACTTGCTGGGAACAGACGCCAGTGCTATTTGTCCTGTGTATGGCAATGGCAGCACAATAGTGACTCTTCTTACCAGAAAACAACTCTTGCTTGTAGGACCAGAAACTGCATGTGATTCAACTCCATTCATGACTGGGAAACAAAACCTACCTCCACTTGCCAGAAACACACTCTGCTTTAGAGAAAAGAGCACTCTTCTACTCTACTGTTTTTCCTATAGGGCCAGAACAGTGAGCTTGCTCAGAACAAAAGAACTGTGCTTCCTACACACGGGCCATATCTCCTTCAACTCTGCTTAGGAAACTGAAAAGAACAGTAGCTCCTCTTCAGTCCGATACACTGTACTTGCTGGGAACAGACGCGAGTGCTATTTGCACTGTGTATGACAATGGCAGCGCAATAGTTACTCTTCTTAACAGAAAACAACTCTTGCTCTTAGGACCAGAAACTTCATGTGATTCAACTCCATTTAGGACTGGAAAACAAACTCTAGCTCACTTTACAAGAAACACACTCTGCTTTTGAGAAAAGAGCACTCTTCTACTCTACTGTGTTTCCTATGAGGCCAGAACAGTGAGCTTGCTCAGAAAAAAAGAACTGTGCTTCCTACACACGGGCCATAACTAGTTCAACTTTGCTTAGGAAACTGACAAGAACAGTAGCTCCTCTTCAGTCCGATACACTGTCCTTGCTGGGAACAGACGCGAGTGCTATTTGCACTGTGTATGGCAATGGGAGCGCAATAGTGACTTTCCTTACCAGAAAACAACTCTTGATCGTAGGACCAGAAACTGCATGTGATTCAACTCCATTTAGGACTGGGAAACAAATGCTAGCTCGCCTTACATGAAACACACTCTGCTTTTGAGAAAAGAGCACTCTTCTAATCTACTGTGCTTCCTATGGGGTCTGAACAGTGAGTTTACTCAGAAGAAAAGAACTGTGCTTCCTACACACACGGGCCATATCTAGTTCAACTCTGCTTAGGAAACTGACAAGAACAGTAGATCTTCTTCAGTCCAATACACTGTACTTGCGGGGAACAGATGCGAGAGCTATTTGCACTGTGTATGGCAATTGGAGCACAATAGTGACTCGTCTTACCAGAAAACAATTCTTGCTCGTAGGACAAAAAACTGCATGTGACTCAACTCCATTTAGGACTGGGAAACAAATGCTAGCTCGCCTTACAAGAAACACACTCTGCTTTTGAGAAAAGAGCACTCTTCTACTCTACTGTGTTTCCTATAGGGCCAGAACAGTGAGCTTGCTCAGAACAAAAGAACTGTGCTTCCTACACACGGGCCATATCTAGTTCAACTCTGCTTAGGAAACTAACAAGAACAGTAGCTCCTCTTCAGTCCAATACACTGTACTTGCTGGGAACAGACGCGAGTGCTATTTGCACTGTGTATGGCAATGGGAGCACAATAGTGACTTTCCTTACCAGAAAACAAGTCTTGCTCGTAGGACAAAAAATTGCATGTGACTCAACTCCATTTAGGACTGGGAAACAAACGCTAGCTCAACTTCCTAGAAACACACTTTGCTTTTGAGAAAAGAGCACTCTTCTACTCTACTGTGTTTCCTATATGTTCCGAACAGTGAGCTTGCTCAGAACAAAAAAACTGTACTTCCTACTCACACGGCCATATCTAGTTCAAGTCTGCTTAGGAACCTGACAAGAACAGTAGATCCTCTTCAGTTCAATACACTGTACTTGCTGGGAACAGACGCCAGTGCTATTTGTCCTGTGTATGGCAATGGCAGTGCAATAGTGACTCTTCTTAACAGAAAACAACTCTTGCTCGTAGGACCAGAAACTGCATGTGATTCAACTCCATTTAGGACTGGGAAACAAATTATAGTTCGCTTTACAAGAAACACACTCTGCTTTTGAGAAAAGAGCACTCTTCTACTCTACTGTGTTTCCAATAGGGCCAGAACAGTGAGCTTGCTCAGAAAAAAAGAACTGTGCTTCCTACACACACGGGCCATATCTAGTTCAACTCTGCTTAGGAAACTGAGAAGAACAGTAGCTCCTCTTCAGTCCAATACACTGTAGTTGCTGGGAACAGATGGGAGGGCTATTTGCACTGTGTATGGCAATGGGAGCGCAATAGTGACTTTCCTTACCAGAAAACAACTCTTGCTCGTAGGACCAGAAACTGCATGTGATTCCACTCCATTTAGGACTGGGAAACAAACGGTAGCTCTACTTCCAAGATACACACTTTGCTTTTGAGAAAAGAGCACTCTTCTACTCTACTGTGTTTCCTATATTTTCCGAACAGTGAGCTTGCTCAGAAAAAAAAACTGTGCTTTCTACTCACACGGCCATATCTAGTTCAAGTCTGCTTAGGAACCTGACAAAAACAGTAGATCCTCTTCAGTTCAATACACTGTACTTGCTGGGAACAGACGCCAGTGCTATTTGTCCTGTGTATGGCAATGGCAGCGCAATAGTGACTCTTCTTACCAGAAAACAACTCTTGCTTGTAGGACCAGAAACTGCATGTGATTCAACTCCATTTAGGACTGGGAAACAAAAGCTAGCTCACCTTGCAAGAAACACACTCTGCTTTAGAGAAAAGAGCACTCTTCTACTCTACTGTGTTTCCTATAGGGCCAGAACAGTGAGCTTGCTCAGAACAAAAGAACTGTGCTTCCTACACACGGGCCACAACTAGTTCAACTCTGCTTAGGAAACTGACAAAAACAGTAGATCATCTTCAGTACAATACAATGTACTTGCGGGGAACAGACGCGAGTGCTATTTGCACTGTGTATGGCAATTGGAGCACAATAGTGACTCTTCTTACCAGAAAAAAACTCTTGCTTGTAGGACCAGAAACTGCATGTGATTCAACTCCATTTAGGACTGGGAAACAAAAGCTAGCTCACCTTGCAAGAAACACACTCTGCTTTAGAGAAAAGAGCACTCTTCTACTCTACTTTGTTTCCTATAGGGCCAGAACAGTGAGCTTGCTCAGAACAAAAGAACTGTGCTTCCTACACACGGGCCATATCTCGTTCAACTCTGCTTAAAAAACTGACAAGAACAGTAGCTCCTCTTCAGTCCGATACACTGTACTTGCTGGGAACAGACGCGAGTGCTATTTGCACTGTGTATGGCAATGGGAGCGCAATAGTGACTTACCTTACCAGAAAACAACTCTTGCTCGTAAGACCAGAAACTGCATGTGATTCAACTCCATTTAGGACTGGGAAACAAATGCTAGCTCGCCTTACATGAAACACACTCTGCTTTTGAGAAAAGAGCACTCTTCTACTCTACTCTGTTTCCTATGGGTTCCAAACAGTGAGCTTGCTCAGAACAAAAGAACTGTGCTTCCTACACACACGGGCCATATCTAGTTCAACTCTCCTTAGGAAACTGACAAGAACAGTAGCTCCTCTTCCGTCCAATACACTGTACTTGCGGGGAAGAGACGCGAGTGCTATTTGCACTGTGTATGGCAATTGGAGCACAATAGTGACTTGTCTTACCAGAAAACAACTCTTGCTCGTAGGACAAAAAACTGCATGTGACTCAACTCCATTTGGGACTGGGAAACAAATTCTAGCTCGCCTTACATGAAACACACTCTGCTTTTGAGAAAAGAGCACTCTTCTACTCTACTCGGTTTCCTATGGGTTCCAAACAGTGAGCTTGCTCAGAACAAAAGAACTGTGGTTCCTACATGCACGGATCATATCTAGTTCAACTCTGCTTAGTAAAATGACAAGAACAGTAGCTCCTCTTCAGTCTGATACACTGTACTTGCTGGGAACAGACGCGAGAGCTATTTGCACTGTGTATGGCAAGGGGAGCTCAATAGTGACTTTCCTTACCAGTAAACAACTCTTGCTCGTAGGACCAGAAACTGCATGTGATTCAACTCCATTTAGGACTGGGAAACAAATGCTAGCTCGCCTTACATGAAACACACTCTGCTTTTGAGGAAAGAGCACTCTTCTACTCTTCTGTGTTTCCTATAGGGCCAGAACAGTGAGCTTGCTCAGAACAAAAGAACTGTACTTCCTACACACACGGCCCATATCTAGTTCAACTCTGCTTAGGAAACTGAGAAGAACAGTAGCTCCTTTGCAGTCCAATACACTGTACTTGCTGGGAACAGATAGGAGGGCTATTTGCACTGTGTATGGCAATGGGAGCGCAATAGTTACTTTCCTTACCAGAAAACAACTCTTGCTCGTAGGACCAGAAACTGCATGTGATTCAACTCCATTTAAGACTGGGAAACAAATGCTAGCTCGCATACATGAAACACACTCTGCTTTTGAGAAAAGAGTACTCTTCTACTCTACTGTGTTTCCAATGTGTTCCGAACAGTGAGCTTGCTCAGAACAAAAAAACTGTACTTCCTACTCACACGGCCATATCTAGTTCATGTCTGCTTAGGAACCTGACAAGAACAGTATATCCTCTTCAGTCCAATACACTGTACTTGCTGGGAACAGACGCCAGTGCTATTTGTCCTGTGTATGGCAATGGCAGCGCAATAGTGACTCTTCTTACCAGAAAACAACTCTTGCTCGAAGGACCAGATACTGCATGTGATTCAACTCCATTTAGGACTGGGAAACAAATGCTAGCTCGCCTTACATGAAACACACTCTGCTTTTGAGAAAAGAGCACTCTTCTACTCTACTGTGCTTCCTATGGGGTCCGAACAGTGAACTTGCTCAGAACAAAAGAACTGTGCTTCCTACACACACGGGCCATATCTAGTTCAACTCTGCTTAGGAAACTGACAAAAACAGTAGATCCTCTTCAGTACAATACAATGTACTTGCAGGGAACAGACGCGAGTGCTCTTTGCACTGTGTATGGCAATTGGAGCACAATAGTGACTCGTCTTACCAGAAAACAACTCTTGCTCGTAGGACAAAACACTGCATGTGACTCAACTCCATTTAGGACTGGGAAACAAATGCAAGCTCGCCTTACAAGAAACACACTCTGCTTTTGAGAAAAGAGCACTCTTCTACTCTACTGTGTTTCCTATGGGGTCCGAACAGTGAGCTGCTCAGAACAAAAGAACTGTGCTTCCTACACACACGGCCAAATCTAGTTAAATTCTGCCTAGGAACCTGAGAAGAACAGTAGATCCTCTTCAGTCCAATACACTGTACTTGCTGGGAACAGACGCCAGTGCTATTTGTCCTGTGTATGGCAATGGCAGCACAATAGTGACTCTTCTTACCAGAAAACAACTCTTGCTTGTAGGACCAGAAACTGCATGTGATTCAACTCCATTCATGACTGGGAAACAAAACCTACCTCCACTTGCCAGAAACACACTCTGCTTTAGAGAAAAGAGCACTCTTCTACTCTACTGTTTTTCCTATAGGGCCAGAACAGTGAGCTTGCTCAGAACAAAAGAACTGTGCTTCCTACACACGGGCCATATCTCCTTCAACTCTGCTTAGGAAACTGAAAAGAACAGTAGCTCCTCTTCAGTCCGATACACTGTACTTGCTGGGAACAGACGCGAGTGCTATTTGCACTGTGTATGGCAATGGGAGTGCAATAGTGACTTTCCTTACCAGAAAACAACTCTTGCTCGTAAGACCAGAAACTGCATGTGATTCAACTCCATTTAGGACTGGGAAACAAATGCTAGCTGGCCTTACATGAAACACACTCTGCTTTTGAGAAAAGAGCACTCTTCTACTCTACTCTGTTTCCTATGGGTTCCAAACAGTGAGCTTGCTCAGAACAAAAGAACTGTGGTTCCTACACGCACGGATCATATCTAGTTCAACTCTGCTTAGTAAACTGACAAGAGCAGTAGCTCCTATTCAGTCCAATACACTGTACTTGCTGGGAAAAGACGCGAGTGCTATTTGCCTTGTGAAGGGCAATGGGAGCGCAATAGTGACTTTCCTCACCAGAAAACAACTCTTGTTCATAGGACCAGAAACTGCATGTGATTCAACTCCATTTAGGACTAGGAAACAAACGCTAGCTCGCCTTACAAAAACACACTCTGCTTTTGAGAAAAGAGCACTCTTCTACTCTACTGTGTTTCCTATGTGATCCGAAAAGTGAGCTTGCTCAGAACAAAAAAACTGTGCTTCCTACACACGGGCCATATCTAGTTCAACTCTGCTTTGGAAACTGACAAGAACAGTAGCTCCTCTTCAGTCCGATACACTGTACTTGCTGGGAACAGACGCGAGTGCTATTTGCACTGTGTATGGCAATGGGAGCACAATAGTGACTTTCCTTACCAGAAAACAACTGTTGCTCGTAAGACCAGAAACTGCATGTGATTCAACTCCATTTAGGACTGGGAAACAAACTCTAGCTCGCCTTACATGAAACACACTCTGCTTTTGAGAAAAGAGCACTCTTCTACTCTACTGTGTTTCCAATGTGTTCCGAACAGTGAGCTTGCTCAGAACAAAAAAACTGTACTTCCTACTCACACGGCCATATCTAGTTCATGTCTGCTTAGGAACCTGACAAAAACAGTAGATCCTCTTCAGTACAATACAATGTACTTGCAGGGAACAGACGCGAGTGCTCTTTGCACTGTGTATGGCAATTGGAGCACAATAGTGACTCGTCTTACCAGAAAACAACTCTTGCTCGTAGGACAAAACACTGCATGTGACTCAACTCCATTTAGGACTGGGAAACAAATGCAAGCTCGCCTTACAAGAAACACACTCTGCTTTTGAGAAAAGAACACTCTTCTACTCTACTGTGTTTCCTATGGGGTCCGAACAGTGAGCTGCTCAGAACAAAAAAACTGTGCTTCCTACACACACGGCCAAATCTAGTTAAATTCTGCCTAGGAACCTGAGAAGAACATTAGATCCTCTTCAGTCCAATACACTGTACTTGCTGGGAACAGACGCCAGTGCTATTTGTCCTGTGTATGGCAATGGCAGCACAATAGTGACTCTTCTTACCAGAAAACAACTCTTGCTTGTAGGACCAGAAACTGCATGTGATTCAACTCCATTCAGGACTGGGAAACAAAAGCTACCTCACCTTGCCAGAAACACACTCTGCTTTAGAGAAAAGAGCACTCTTCTACTCTTCTGTTTTTCCTATAGGGCCAGAACAGTGAGCATGCTCAGAACAAAAGAACTGTGCTTCCTACACACACGGGCCATATCTAGTTCAACTCTGCTTAGGAAACTGACAAGAACAGTAGATCTTCTTCAGTCCAATACACTGTACTTGCGGGGAACAGACGCCAGTGCTATTTGCACTGTGTATGGCAATTGGAGCACAATAGTGACTCGTCTTACCAGAAAACAATTCTTGCTCGTAGGACAAAAAACTTCATGTGACTCAACTCCATTTAGGACTGGGAAACAAACTCTAGCTCGCCTTACAAGAAACACACTCTGCTGTTGAGAAAAGAGCACTCTTCTACTCTACTGTGTTTCCTATAGGGCCAGAACAGTGAGCTTGCTCAGAACAAAAGAACTGTGCTTCCTACACACGGGCCATATCTAGTTCAACTCTGCTTAGGAAACTGACAAGAACAGTAGCTCCTCTTCAGTCCGATACACTGTACTTGCTGGGAACAGACGCGAGTGCTATTTGCACTGTGTATGGCAATGGGAGCACAATAGTGACTTTATTTCCAGAAAACAAGTCTTGCTCGTAGGACAAAAAATTGCATGTGACTCAACTCCATTTAGGACTGGGAAACAAACGCTAGCTCAACTTCCAAGAAACACACTTTGCTTTTGAGAAAAGAGCACTCTTCTACTCTACTGTGTTTCCTATATGTTCCGAACAGTAAGCTTGCTCAGAAAAAAAAAAACTGTGCTTCCTACTCACACGGCCATATCTAGTTCAAGTCTGCTTAGGAACCTGACAAGAACAGTAGTTCCTCTTCAGTTCAATACACTGTACTTGCTGGGAACAGACGCATGTGCTATTTGTCCTGTGTATGGCAATGGCAGCGCAATAGTGACTCTTCTTAACAGAAAACAACTCTTGCTCGTAGGACCAGAAACTGCATGTGGTTCAACTCCATTTAGGACTGGGAAACAAATTCTAGCTCGCTTTACAAGAAACACACTCTGCTTTTGAGAAAAGAGCACTCTTCTACTCTACTGTGTTTCCTATAGGGCCAGATGAGTGAACTTGCTCAGAGCATAAGAACTGTGCTTCCTACACACGGGCCATATCTAGTTCAACTCTGCTTTGGAAACTGACAAGAACAGTAGCTCCTCTTCAGTCTGATACACTGTACTTGCTGGGAACAGACGCGAGAGCTATTTGCACTGTGTATGGCAAGGGGAGCTCAATAGTGACTTTCCTTACCAGTAAACAACTCTTGCTCGTAGGACCAGAAACTGCATGTGATTCAACTCCATTTAGGACTGGGAAACAAATGCTAGCTCGCCTTACATGAAACACACTCTGCTTTTGAGAAAAGAGCACTCTTCTACTCTTCTGTGTTTCCTATAGGGCCAGAACAGTGAGCTTGCTCAGAAAAAAAGAACTGTACTTCCTACACACACGGCCCATATCTAGTTCAACTCTGCTTAGGAAACTGAGAAGAACAGTAGCTCCTTTGCAGTCCAATACACTGTACTTGCTGGGAACAGATAGGAGGGCTATTTGCACTGTGTATGGCAATGGGAGCGCAATAGTTACTTTCCTTACCAGAAAACAACTCTTGCTCGTAGGACCAGAAACTGCATGTGATTCAACTCCATTTAGGACTGGAAAACAAATGCTAGCTCGCCTTACATGAAACACACTCTGCTTTTGAGAAAAGAGTACCCTTCTACTCTACTGTGTTTCCTATGGGGTCCAAACAGTGAGTTTGCACAGAACAAAATAACTGTGCTTCCTACACACACGGGCCATAGCTAATTCAACTCTGCTTAGGAAACCAACAAGAACAGTAGCTCCTCTTCAGTCCGGTACACTGTACTTGCAGGGAACAGACGCGAGTGTTATTTGTATTGTGTACGGCAATGGGAGCACAATAGTGACTTTCCTTACCAGAAAACAACTCTTGATCGTAGGACCAGAAACTGCATGTGATTCAACTCCACTTAGGAGTGGGAAACAAATGCTAGGTAGCCTTACATGAAACACACTCTGCTTTTGAGAAAAGAGCACTCTTCTACTCTACTGTGTTTCCAATGTGTTCCGAACAGTGAGCTTGCTCAGAACAAAAAAACTGTACTTCCTACTCACACGGCCATATCTAGTTCATGTCTGCTTAGGAACCTGACAAGAACAGTATATCCTCTTCAGTCCAATACACTGTACTTGCTGGGAACAGACGCCAGTGCTATTTGTCCTGTGTATGGCAATGGCAGCGCAATAGTGACTCTTCTTACCAGAAAACAACTCTTGCTCGTAGGACCAGAAACTGCATGTGATTCAACTCCATTTAGGACTGGGAAACAAATGCTAGCTCGCCTTACATGAAACACACTCTGCTTTTGAGAAAAGAGCACTCTTCTACTCTACTGTGCTTCCTATGGGGTCCGAACAGTGAACTTGCTCAGAACAAAAGAACTGTGCTTCCTACACACACGGGCCATATCTAGTTCAACTCTGCTTAGGAAACTGACAAAAACAGTAGATCCTCTTCAGTACAATACAATGTACTTGCAGGGAACAGACGCGAGTGCTCTTTGCACTGTGTATGGCAATTGGAGCACAATAGTGACTCGTCTTACCAGAAAACAACTCTTGCTCGTAGGACAAAACACTGCATGTGACTCAACTCCATTTAGGACTGGGAAACAAATGCAAGCTCGCCTTACAAGAAACACACTCTGCTTTTGAGAAAAGAGCACTCTTCTACTCTACTTTGTTTCCTATGGGGTCCGAACTGTGAGCTGCTCAGAACAAAAGAACTGTGCTTCCTACACACACGGCCAAATCTAGTTAAATTCTGCTTAGGAACCTGACAAGAACAGTAGATCCTCTTCAGTCCAATACACTGTACTTGCTGGGAACAGACGCCAGTGCTATTTGTCCTGTGTATGGCAATGGCAGCACAATAGTGACTCTTCTTACCAGAAAACAACTCTTGCTTGTAGGCCCAGAAACTGCATGTGATTCAACTCCATTTAGGACTGGGAAACAAAAGCTACCTCACCTTGCCAGAAACACACTCTGCTTTAGAGAGAAGAGCACTCTTCTACTCTACTGTTTTTCCTATAGGGCCAGAACAGTGAGCTTGCTCAGAACAAAAGAACTGTGCTTCCTACACACGGGCCATATCTAGTTCAACTCTGCTTAGGAAACTGACAAGAACAGTAGCTCCTCTTCAGTCCGATACACTGTACTTGCTGGGAACAGACGCGAGTGCTATTTGCACTGTGTATGATTTGGGAGTACAATAGTGAATTTCCTTACCAGAAAACAACTCTTGCTCGTAAGACCAGAAACTGCATGTGATTCAACTCCATTTAGGACTGGGAAACAAATGCTAGCTCGCCTTACATGAAACACACTCTGCTTTTCAGAAAAGAGCACTCTTCTACTCTACTCTGTTTCCTATGGGTTCCAAACAGTGAGCTTGCTCAGAACAAAAGAACTGTGGTTCCTACATGCACGGATCATATCTAGTTCAACTCTGCTTAGTAAAATGACAAGAACAGTAGCTACTCTTCAGTCTGATACACTGTACTTGCTGGGAACAGACGCGAGAGCTATTTGCACTGTGTATGGCAAGGGGAGCTCAATAGTGACTTTCCTTACCAGTAAACAACTCTTGCTCGTAGGACCAGAAACTGCATGTGATTCAACTCCATTTAGGACTGGGAAACAAATGCTAGCTCGCCTTACATGAAACACACTCTGCTTTTGAGAAAAGAGCACTCTTCTACTCTTCTGTGTTTCCTATAGGGCCAGAACAGTGAGCTTGCTCAGAAAAAAAGAACTGTACTTCCTACACACACGGCCCATATCTAGTTCAACTCTGCTTAGGAAACTGAGAAGAACAGTAGCTCCTTTGCAGTCCAATACACTGTACTTGCTGGGAACAGATAGGAGGGCTATTTGCACTGTGTATGGCAATGGGAGCGCAATAGTTACTTTCCTTACCAGAAAACAACTCTTGCTCGTAGGACCAGAAACTGCATGTGATTCAACTCCATTTAAGACTGGGAAACAAATGCTAGCTCGCATACATGAAACACACTCTGCTTTTGAGAAAAGAGTACTCTTCTACTCTACTGTGTTTCCTATGGGGTCCGAACAGTGATTTTGCATAGAACAAAATAACTGTGCTTCCTACACACACGGGCCATTGCTAATTCAACTCTGCTTAGGAAATCAACAAGAACAGTAGCTCCTCTTCAGTCCGGTACACTGTACTTACTGGGAACAGACGCGAGTGTTATTTGTACTGTGTACGGCAATGGGAGAGCAATAGTGACTTTCCTTACCAGAAAACAACTCTTGATCGTAGGACCAGAAACTGCATGTGATTCAACTCCACTTAGGAGTGGGAAACAAATGCTAGGTCGCCTTACATGAAACACACTCTGCTTTTGAGAAAAGAGCACTCTTCTACTCTACTGTGTTTCCAATGTGTTCCGAACAGTGAGCTTGCTCAGAACAAAAAAACTGTACTTCCTACTCACACGGCCATATCTAGTTCTTGTCTGCTTAGGAACCTGACAAGAACAGTATATCCTCTTCAGTCCAATACACTGTACTTGCTGGGAACAGACGCCAGTGCTATTTGTCCTGTGTATGGCAATGGCAGCACAATAGTGACTCTTCTTACCAGAAAAAAACTCTTGCTTGTAGGACCAGAAACTGCATGTGATTCAACTCCATTCAGGACTGGGAAACAAAAGCTACCTCACCTTGCCAGAAACACACTCTGCTTTTGAGAAAAGAGCACTCTTCTACTCTACTGTTTTTCCTATAGGGCCAGAACAGTGAGCTTCCTCAGAACAAAAGAACTGTGCTTCCTACACACGGGCCATATCTCGTTCAACTCTGCTTAGGAAACTGACAAGAACAGTAGCTCCTCTTCAGTCCGATACACTGTACTTGCTGGGAACAGACACGAGTGCTATTTGCACTGTGTATGGCAATGGGAGTGCAATAGTGACTTTCCTTACCAGAAAACAACTCTTGCTCGTAAGACCAGAAACTGCATGTGATTCAACTCCATTTAGGACTGGGAAACAAATGCTAGCTCGCCTTACATGAAACACACTCTGCTTTTGAGAAAAGAGCACTCTTCTACTCTACTCTGTTTCCTATGGGTTCCAAACAGTGAGCTTGCTCAGAACAAAAGAACTGTGGTTCCTACACGCACGGATCATATCTAGTTCAACTCTGCTTAGTAAACTGACAAGAACAGTAGCTCCTATTCAGTCCAATACACTGTACTTGCTGGGAACAGACGCCAGTGCTATTTGCACTGTGTATGGCAATGGGAGCACAATAGTGACTTTCCTTACCAGAAAACAACTCTTGCTCGTAAGACCAGAAACTGCATGTGATTCAACTCCATTTAGGACTGGGAAACAAACTCTAGCTCGCCTTACATGAAACACACTCTGCTTTTGAGAAAAGAGCACTCTTCTACTCTACTGTGTTTCCAATGTGTTCCGAACAGTGAGCTTGCTCAGAACAAAAAAACTGTACTTCCTACTCACACGGCCATATCTAGTTCTTGTCTGCTTAGGAACCTGACAAGAAGAGTATATCCTCTTCAGTCCAATACACTGTACTTGCTGGGAACAGACGCCAGTGCTATTTGTCCTGTGTATGGCAATGGCAGCGCAATAGTGACTCTTCTTACCAGAAAACAACTCTTGCTCGTAGGACCAGAAACTGCATGTGATTCAACTCCATTTAGGACTGGGAAACAAATGCTAGCTCGCCTTACATGAAACACACTCTGCTTTTGAGAAAAGAGCACTCTTCTACTCTACTGTGCTTCCTATGGGGTCCGAACAGTGAACTTGCTCAGAACAAAAGAACTGTGCTTCCTACACACACGGGCCATATCTAGTTCAACTCTGCTTAGGAAACTGACAAAAACAGTAGATCCTCTTCAGTACAATACAATGTACTTGCAGGGAACAGACGCGAGTGCTCTTTGCACTGTGTATGGCAATTGGAGCACAATAGTGACTCGTCTTACCAGAAAACAACTCTTGCTCGTAGGACAAAACACTGCATGTGACTCAACTCCATTTAGGACTGGGAAACAAATGCAAGCTCGCCTTACAAGAAACACACTCTGCTTTTGAGAAAAGAGCACTCTTCTACTCTACTGTGTTTCCTATGGGGCCGAACAGTGAGCTGCTCAGAACAAAAGAACTGTGCTTCCTACACACACGGCCAAATCTAGTTAAATTCTGCTTAGGAACCTGACAAGAACAGTAGATCCTCTTCAGTCCAATACACTGTACTTGCTGGGAACAGACGCCAGTGCTATTTGTCCTGTGTATGGCAATGGCAGCACAATAGTGACTCTTCTTACCAGAAAACAACTCTTGCTTGTAGGACCAGAAACTGCATGTGATTCAACTCCATTCAGGACTGGGAAACAAAAGCTACCTCACCTTGCCAGAAACACACTCTGCTTTAGAGAAAAGAGCACTCTTCTACTCTACTGTGTTTCCTATAGGGCCAGAACAGTGAGCTTGCTCAGAACAAAAGAACTGTGCTTCCTACACACGGGCCATATCTCGTTCAACTCTGCTTAGGAAACTGACAAGAACAGTAGCTCCTCTTCAGTCCGATACACTGTACTTGCTGGGAACAGACGCGAGTGCTATTTGCACTGTGTATGGCAATGGGAGTGCAATAGTGACTTTCCTTACCAGAAAACAACTCTTGCTCGTAAGACCAGAAACTGCATGTGATTCAACTCCATTTAGGACTGGGAAACAAATGCTAGCTCGCCTTACATGAAACACACTCTGCTTTTGAGAAAAGAGCACTCTTCTACTCTACTCTGTTTCCTATGGGTTCCAAACAGTGAGCTTGCTCAGAACAAAAGAACTGTGGTTCCTACACGCACGGATCATATCTAGTTCAACTCTGCTTAGTAAACTGACAAGAACAGTAGCTCCTATTCAGTCCAATACACTGTACTTGCTGGGAAAAGACGCGAGGGCTATTTGCCTTGTGAAGGGCAATGGGAGCACAATAGTGACTTTCCTTACCAGAAAACAACTCTTGTTCATAGGACCAGAAACTGCATGTGATTCAACTCCATTTAGGACTAGGAAACAAACGCTAGCTCGCCTTACAAAAACACACTCTGCTTTTGAGAAAAGAGCACTCTTCTACTCTACTGTGTTTCCTATGTGATCCGAAAAGTGAGCTTGCTCAGAACAAAAAAACTGTGCTTCCTACACACGGGCCATATCTAGTTCAACTCTGCTTTGGAAACTGACAAGAACAGTAGCTCCTCTTCAGTCCGATACACTGTACTTGCTGGGAACAGACGCGAGTGCTATTTGCACTGTGTATGGCAATGGGAGCACAATAGTGACTTTCCTTACCAGAAAACAACTCTTGCTCGTAAGACCAGAAACTGCATGTGATTCAACTCCATTTAGGACTGGGAAAGAAACTCTAGCTCGCCTTACATGAAACACACTCTGCTTTTGAGAAAAGAGCACTCTTCTACTCTACTGTGTTTCCAATGTGTTCCGAACAGTGAGCTTGCTCAGAACAAAAAAACTGCACTTCCTACTCACACGGCCATATCTAGTTCTTGTCTGCTTAGGAACCTGACAAGAACAGTATATCCTCTTCAGTCCAATACACTGTACTTGCTGGGAACAGACGCCAGTGCTATTTGTCCTGTGTATGGCAATGGCAGCGCAATAGTGACTCTTCTTACCAGAAAACAACTCTTGCTCGTAGGACCAGAAACTGCATGTGATTCAACTCCATTTAGGACTGGGAAACAAATGCTAGCTCGCCTTACATGAAACACACTCTGCTTTTGAGAAAAGAGCACTCTTCTACTCTACTGTGCTTCCTATGGGGTCCGAACAGTGAACTTGCTCAGAACAAAAGAACTGTGCTTCCTACACACACGGGCCATATCTAGTTCAACTCTGCTTAGGAAACTGACAAAAACAGTAGATCCTCTTCAGTACAATACAATGTACTTGCAGGGAACAGAAGCGAGTGCTCTTTGCACTGTGTATGGCAATTGGAGCACAATAGTGACTCGTCTTACCAGAAAACAACTCTTGCTCGTAGGACAAAACACTGCATGTGACTCAACTCCATTTAGGACTGGGAAACAAATGCAAGCTCGCCTTACAAGAAACACACTCTGCTTTTGAGAAAAGAGCACTCTTCTACTCTACTCTGTTTCCTATGGGTTCCAAACAGTGAGCTTGCTCAGAACAAAAGAACTGTGGTTCCTACACGCTCGGATCATATCTAGTTCAACTCTGCTTAGTAAACTGACAAGAACAATAGCTCCTATTCAGTCCAATACACTGTACTTGCTGGGAAAAGACGCGAGTGCTATTTGCCTTGTGAAGGGCAATGGGAGCACAATAGTGACTTTCCTTACCAGAAAACAACTCTTGTTCGTAGGACCAGAAACTGCATGTGATTCAACTCCATTTAGGACTAGGAAACAAACACTAGCTCGCCTTACAAAAACACACTCTGCTTTTGAGAAAAGAGCACTCTTCTACTCTACTGTGTTTCCTATGTGATCCGAAAAGTGAGCTTGCTCAGAACAAAAAAACTGTGCTTCCTACACACGGGCCATATCTAGTTCAACTCTGCTTTGGAAACTGACAAGAACAGTAGCTCCTCTTCAGTCCGATACACTGTACTTGCTGGGAACAGACGCGAGTGCTATTTGCACTGTGTATGGCAATGGGAGCACAATAGTGACTTTCCTTACCAGAAAACAACTCTTGCTCGTAAGACCAGAAACTGCATGTGATTCAACTCCATTTAGGACTGGGAAACAAACTCTAGCTCGCCTTACATGAAACACACTCTGCTTTTGAGAAAAGAGCACTCTTCTACTCTACTGTGTTTCCAATGTGTTCCGAACAGTGAGCTTGCTCAGAACAAAAAAACTGTACTTCCTACTCACACGGCCGTATCTAGTTCTTGTCTGCTTAGGAACCTGACAAGAACAGTATATCCTCTTCAGTCCAATACACTGTACTTGCTGGGAACAGACGCCAGTGCTATTTGTCCTGTGTATGGCAATGGCAGCGCAATAGTGACTCTTCTTACCAGAAAACAACTCTTGCTCGTAGGACCAGAAACTGCATGTGATTCAACTCCATTTAGGACTGGGAAACAAATGCTAGCTCGCCTTAAATGAAACACACTCTGCTTTTGAGAAAAGAGCACTCTTCTACTCTACTGTGCTTCCTATGGGGTCCGAACAGTGAACTTGCTCAGAACAAAAGAACTGTGCTTCCTACACACACGGGCCATATCTAGTTCAAGTCTGCTTAGGAAACTGACAAAAACAGTAGATCCTCTTCAGTACAATACAATGTACTTGCAGGGAACAGACGCGAGTGCTCTTTGCACTGTGTATGGCAATTGGAGCACAATAGTGACTCGTCTTACCAGAAAACAACTCTTGCTCGTAGGACAAAACACTGCATGTGACTCAACTCCATTTAGGACTGGGAAACAAATGCAAGCTCGCCTTACAAGAAACACACTCTGCTTTTGAGAAAAGAGCACTCTTCTACTCTACTGTGTTTCCTATGGGGCCGAACAGTGAGCTGCTCAGAACAAAAGAACTGTGCTTCCTACACACACGGCCAAATCTAGTTAAATTCTGCTTAGGAACCTGACAAGAACAGTAGATCCTCTTCAGTCCAATACACTGTACTTGCTGGGAACAGACGCCAGTGCTATTTGTCCTGTGTATGGCAATGGCAGCACAATAGTGACTCTTCTTACCAGAAAACAACTCTTGCTTGTAGGACCAGAAACTGCATGTGATTCAACTCCATTCAGGACTGGGAAACAAAAGCTACCTCACCTTGCCAGAAACACACTCTGCTTTAGAGAAAAGAGCACTCTTCTACTCTACTGTTTTTCCTATAGGGCCAGAACAGTGAGCTTGCTCAGAACAAAAGAACTGTGCTTCCTACACACGGGCCATATCTCGTTCAACTCTGCTTAGGAAACTGACAAGAACAGTACCTCTCTTCAATCCGATACA
Organism: Peromyscus eremicus; assembly: GCF_949786415.1. Classification (NCBI taxonomy): domain Eukaryota; kingdom Metazoa; phylum Chordata; class Mammalia; order Rodentia; family Cricetidae; genus Peromyscus; species Peromyscus eremicus. The sequence continues at coordinate 18,160 of NW_026734691.1, read as the reverse complement.
CTGTACTTGCTGGGAACAGACGCGAGTGCTATTTGCACTGTGTATGGCAATGGGAGTGCAATAGTGACTTTCCTTACCAGAAAACAACTCTTGCTCGTAAGACCAGAAACTGCATGTGATTCAACTCCATTTAGGACTGGGAAACAAATGCTAGCTCACCTTACATGAAACACACTCTGCTTTTGAGAAAAGAGCACTCTTCTACTCTACTCTGTTTCCTATGGGTTCCAAACAGTGAGCTTGCTCAGAACAAAAGAACTGTGGTTCCTACACGCACGGATCATATCTAGTTCAACTCTGCTTAGTAAACTGACAAGAACAGTAGCTCCTATTCAGTCCAATACACTGTACTTGCTGGGAAAAGACGCGAGTGCTATTTGCCTTGTGAAGGGCAATGGGAGCACAATAGTGACTTTCCTTACCAGAAAACAACTCTTGTTCGTAGGACCAGAAACTGCATGTGATTCAACTCCATTTAGGACTAGGAAACAAACGCTAGCAAGCCTTACAAAAACACACTCTGCTTTTGAGAAAAGAGCACTCTTCTACTCTACTGTGTTTCCTATGTGATCCGAAAAGTGAGCTTGCTCAGAACAAAAAAACTGTGCTTCCTACACACGGGCCATATCTAGTTCAACTCTGCTTTGGAAACTGACAAGAACAGTAGCTCCTCTTCAGTCCGATACACTGTACTTGCTGGGAACAGACGCGAGTGCTATTTGCACTGTGTATGGCAATGGGAGCACAATAGTGACTTTCCTTACCAGAAAACAACTCTTGCTCGTAAGACCAGAAACTGCATGTGATTCAACTCCATTTAGGACTGGGAAACAAACTCTAGCTCGCCTTACATGAAACACACTCTGCTTTTGAGAAAAGAGCACTCTTCTACTCTACTGTGTTTCCAATGTGTTCCGAACAGTGAGCTTGCTCAGAACAAAAAAACTGTACTTCCTACTCACACGGCCATATCTAGTTCATGTCTGCTTAGGAACCTGACAAGAACAGTATATCCTCTTCAGTCCAATACACTGTACTTGCTGGGAACAGACGCCAGTGCTATTTGTCCTGTGTATGGCAATGGCAGCGCAATAGTGACTCTTCTTACCAGAAAACAACTCTTGCTCGTAGGACCAGAAACTGCATGTGATTCAACTCCATTTAGGACTGGGAAACAAATGCTAGCTCGCCTTCCATGAAACACACTCTGCTTTTGAGAAAAGAGCACTCTTCTACTCTACTGTGCTTCCTATGGGGTCCGAACAGTGAACTTGCTCAGAACAAAAGAACTGTGCTTCCTACACACACGGGCCATATCTAGTTCAACTCTGCTTAGGAAACTGACAAAAACAGTAGATCCTCTTCAGTACAATACAATGTACTTGCAGGGAACACACGCGAGTGCTCTTTGCACTGTGTATGGCAATTGGAGCACAATAGTGACTCGTCTTTCCAGAAAACAACTCTTGCTCGTAGGACAAAACACTGCATGTGACTCAACTCCATTTAGGACTGGGAAACAAATGCAAGCTCGTCTTACAAGAAACACACTCTGCTTTTGAGAAAAGAGCACTCTTCTACTCTACTGTGTTTCTTATATGGCCAGAACAGTGAGCTTGCTCAGAAAAAAAGAACTGTACTTCCTACACACACGGGCCATATCTAGTTCAACTCTGCTTAAGAAACTGAGAAGAACAGTAGCTCCTCTTCAGTCCGATACGCTGTACTTGCTGGGAACAGACACGAGTGCTATTTGCACTGTGTATGGCAATGGGAGCGCAATAGTGACTTTCCTTACCATAAAACAACTCTTGATCGTAGGACCAGAAACTGCATGTGATTCAACTCCATTTAGGACTGGGAAACAAACGCTATCTCAACTTCCAAGAAACACACTTTGCTTTTGAGAAAAGAGCACTCTTCTACTCTACTGTGTTTCCTATGTGTTCCGAACAGTGAGCTTGCTCAGAACAAAAAAACTGTACTTCCTACTCACACGGCCATATCTAGTTCAAGTCTGCTTAGGAACCTGACAAGAACAGTATATCCTCTTCAGTCCAATACACTGTACTTGCTGGGAACAGACGCCAGGGCTATTTGTCCTGTGTATGGCAATGGCAGCGCAATAGTGACTCTTCTTACTAGAAAACAACTCTTGCTCGTAGGACCAGAAACTGCATGTGATTCAACTCCATTTAGGACTGGGAAACAAACTCTAGCTCGCTTTACAAGAAACACACTCTGCTTTTGAGAAAAGAGCACTCTTCTACACTACTGTGTTTCCTATAGGGCCAGAACAGTGAGCTTGCTCAGAAAAAAAGAACTGTGCTTCCTACACACACGGGCCATATCTAGTTCAACTCTGCTTAGGAAACTGAGAAGAACAGTAGCTCCTCTTCAGTCCAATACACTGTACTTTCTGGGAACAGACAGGAGGGCTATTTGCACTGTGTATGGCAATATGAGCCCAATAGTGACTTTCCTTACCAGAAAACAACTCTTGCTCGTAGGACCAGAAACTGCATGTGATTCCACTCCATTTAGGACTGGGAAACAAACGGTAGCTCGCCTTACAAGAAACACACTCTGCTTTAGAGAAAAGAGCACTCTTGTACTCTACTGTTTTTCCTATGGGGTCCAAACACTGAGCTTGCTCAGAACAAAAGAACTGTGCTTCCTACACACACGGACCATATCTAGTTCAAGTCTGCTTAGGAACCTGACAAGAACAGTAGATCCTCTTCAGTCCAATACACTGTACTTGCTGGGAACAGACGCCAGTGCTATTTGTCTTGTGTATGGCAATGGCAGCGCAATAGTGACTTGTTTTACCAGAAAACAACTCTTGCTCGTAGGACAAAAAACTGCATGTGACTCAACTCCATTTAGGACTGGGAAACAAACGCTAGCTCGCCTTACAAAAACACCTTCTACTTTTGAGAAAAGAGCACTCTTCTACTCTACTGTGTTTCCTATAGGGCGAGAAGAGTGAACTTGCTCAGAACATAAGAACTGTGCTTCCTACACATACGGGCCATATCTAGTTCAACTCTGCTTAGGAAACTGACAAGAACAGTAGCTCCTCTTCAGTCTGATACACTGTACTTGCTGGGAACAGATGCGAGAGCTATTTGCACTGTGTATAGCAAGGGGAGCTCAATAGTGACTTTCCTTACCAGTAAACAACTCTTGCTCGTAGGACTGGAAACTGCAAGTGATTCAACTCCATTTAGGACTGGGAAACAAATGCTAGCTCGCCTTACATGAAACACACTCTGCTTTTGAGAAAAGAGCACTCTTCTACTCTTCTGTGTTTCCTAAAGGGCCAGAACAGTGAGCTTGCTCAGAAAAAAAGAACTGTACTTCCTACACACACGGCCCATATCTAGTTCAACTCTGCTTAGGAAACTGAGAAGAACAGTAGATCCTTTGCAGTCCAATACACTGTACTTGCTGGGAACATTCTGGAGGGCTATTTGCACTGTGTATGGCAGTGGTAGCACAATAGTTACTTTCCTTACCAGAAAACAACTCTTGCTCGTAGGACCAGAAACTGCATGTGATTCAACTCCATTTAGGACTGGGAAACAAATGCTAGCTCGCATTCATGAAACACAGTCTGCTTTTGAGAAAAGAGTACTCTTCTACTCTACTGTGTTTCCTATGGGGTCCGAACAGTGAGTTTGCACAGAACAAAATAACTGTGCTTCCTACACACACGGGCCATATCAAGTTCAACTCTGCTTAGGAAACCAACAAGAACAGTAGCTCCTCTTCAGTCCGATACACTGTACTTGCTGGGAACAGACGCGAGGGCTATTTGTACTGTGTACGGCAAAGGGAGCCCAATAGTGACTTTCCTTACCAGAAAACAACTCTTGATCGTAAGACCAGAAACTGCATGTGATTCAACTCCACTTAGGAGTGGGAAACAAATGCTAGGTCGCCTTACATGAAACACACTCTGCTTTTGAGAAAAGAGCACTCTTCTACTCTACTGTGTTTCCTATGTGTTCCGAACAGTGAGCTTGCTCAGAACAAAAAAACTGTACTTCCTACACACACGGGCCATATCTAGTTCAACTCTGCTTAGGAAACTGAGAAGAACAGTAGCTCCTTTTCAATTTAACACACTGTACTTGCTGGGAACAGACGGGAAGGCTATTTGCACTGTGTATGGCAATGGGAGCACAATAGTGACTTTCCTTACCAGAAAACAACTCTTGCTCGTAGGACCAGAAACTGCATGTGACTCAACTCCATTTAGGACTGGGAATCAAACGGTAGCTCGCCTTACAAGAAACACACTCTGCTTTAGAGAAAAGAGCACTCTTCTACTCTACTGTGTTTCCTATGGGGTCCAAACAGTGAGCTTACTCAGAACAAAAGAACTGTGCTTCCTACACACACGGCCCATATCTATTTCAACTCTGCTTAGGAAACTGACAAGAACAGTAGCTCCTATTCAGTCCAATACACTGTACTTGCTGAGAAAAGACGCGAGTGCTATTTGCACTGTGTATGGCAATGGGAGCGCAATAGTTACTTTCCTTACCAGAAAACAACCCTTGCGCATAGGACCAGAAACTGCATGTGATTCAACTCCATTTAGGACTGGGAAACAAATGCTAGCTCGCATACATGAAACACACTCTGGTTTTGAGAAAAGAGTACTCTTCTACTCTACTGTGTTTCCTATGCGGTCTGAACAGTGAGTTTGCACAGAACAAAATAACTGTGCTTCCTACACACACGGGCCATATCTATTTCAACTCTGCTTAGGAAACCAACAAGAACAGTAGCTCCTCTTCAGTCCGATAGACTGTACTTGCTGGGAACAGACGCGAGTGCTATTTTACTGTGTAAGGCAATGGGAGCGCAAAAGTGACTTTCCTTACCAGAAAACAACTCTTGATCGTAGGTCCAGAAACTGCATGTGATTCAACTCCACTTAGGAGTCGGAAACAAATGCTAGGTCGCCTTACATGAAACACACTCTGCTTTTGAGAAAAGAGCACTCTTCTACTCTACTGTGTTTCCTATGTGTTCCGAACAGTGAGATTGCTCAGAACAAAAAAACTGTACTTCCTACTCACACGGCCATATCTAGTTCAAGTCTGCTTAGGAACCTGACAAGAACAGTATATCCTCTTCAGTCCAATACACTGTACTTGCTGGGAACAGACGCCAGTGCTATTTGTCCTGTGTATGGCAATGGCAGCGCAATAGTGACTCTTCTTACCAGAAAACAACTCTTGCTCGTAGGACCAGAAACTACATGTGATTCAACTCCATTTAGTACTGGGAAACAAACTCTAGCTTGCTTTACAAGAAACACACTCTGCTTTTGAGAAAAGAGCATGCTTCTTCTCTACTGTGTTTCCTATAGGGCCAGAACAGTGAGCTTGCTCAGAAAAAAAGAACTGTGCTTCCTACACACACGGGCCATATCTAGTTCAACTCTGCTTAGGAAACTGAGAAGAACAGTAGCTCCTCTTCAGTCCAATACACTGTACTTTCTGGGCACAGACGGGAGGGCTATTTGCACTGTGTATGGCAATGTGAGCCCAATGGTGACTTTCCTTACCAGAAAACAACTCTTGCTCGTAGGACCCGAAACTTCATGTGATTCCACTCCATTTAGGACTGGGAAACAAACGGTAGCTTGCCTTACAAGAAACACACTCTGCTTTAGAGAAAAGAGCACTCTTGTACTCTACTGTGTTTCCTATGGGGTCCAAACAGTGAGCTTGCTCAGAACAAAAGAACTGTGCTTCCTACACACACGGACCATATCTAGTTCAAGTCTGCTTAGGAACCTGACAAGAACAGTAGATCCTCTTCAGTCCAATACACTGTACTTGCTGGGAATAGACGCCACTTCTATTTGTCCTGTGTATGGCAATGGCAGCGCAATAGTGACTCTTCTTACCAGAAAACAACTCTTGCTCGTAGGACCAGAAATTGCATGTGATTCAACTCCATTTAGGACTGGGAAACAAACTCTAGCTCGCTTTACAAGAATCACACTCTGCTTTTGAGAAAAGAGCACTCTTCTACTCTACTGTTTTTCCTATATGGCCAGAACAGTGAGCTTGCTCAGTAAAAAAGAACTGTGCTTCCTACACATACAGGCCATATCTAGTTCAACTCTGCTTAGGAAACTGACAAGAAGAGTAGCTCCTCTTCAGTCTGATACACTGTACTTGCTGGGAACAGACGCGAGAGCTATTTGCACTGTGTATGGCAAGGGGAGCTCAATGGTGACTTTCTTTAGCAGTAAACAATTCTTGCTCGTAGGACCACAAACTGCATGTGATTCAACTCCATTTAGGACTGGGAAACAAACTCTAGCTCGCTTTACAAGAAACACACTCTGCTTTTGAGAAAAGAGCACTCTTCTACTCTACTGTGTTTCCTATATGGCCAGAACAGTGAGCTTGCTCAGTAAAAAAGAACTGTGCTTCCTACACATACAGGCCATATCTAGTTCAACTCTGCTTAGGAAACTGACAAGAAGAGTAGCTCCTCTTCAGTCTGATACACTGTACTTGCTGGGAACAGACGCGAGAGCTATTTGCACTGTGTATGGCAAGGGGAGCTCAATGGTGACTTTCTTTAGCAGTAAACAATTCTTGCTCGTAGGACCACAAACTGCATGTGATTCAACTCCATTTAGGACTGGGAAACAAACTCTAGCTCGCTTTACAAGAAACACACTCTGCTTTTGAGAAAAGAGCACTCTTCTACTCTACTGTGTTTCCTATAGGGCCAGAACAGTGAGCTTGCTCAGAAAAAAAGAACTGTGCTTCCTACACACACGGGCCATATCTAGTTCAACTCTGCTTAGGAAACTGAGAAGAACAGTAGCTCCTCTTCAGTCCAATACACTGTACTTTCTGGGAACAGACGGGAGGGCTATTTGGACTGTGTATGGCAATATGAGCCCAATAGTGACTTTCCTTACCAGAAAACAACTCTTGCTCGTAGGACCAGAAACTGCATGTGATTCCACTCCATTTAGGACTGGGAAACAAACGGTAACTCGCCTTACAAGAAACACACTCTGCTTTAGAGAAAAGAGCACTCTTGTACTCTACTGTGTTTCCTATGGGGTCCAAACACTGAGCTTGCTCAGAACAAAAGAACTGTGCTTCCTACACACACGGACCATATCTAGTTCAAGTCTGCTTAGGAACCTGACAAGAACAGTAGCTCCTCTTCAGTCCAATACACTGTACTTGCTAGGAACAGACGCCAGTGCTATTTGTCTTGTGTATGGCAATGGCAGCGCAATAGTGACTTGTCTTACCAGAAAACAACTCTTGCTCGTAGGACAAAAAACTGCATGTGACACAACTCCATTTAGGACTGGGAAACAAACGCTAGCTCGCCTTACAAAAACACCCTCTACTTTTGAGAAAAGAGCACTCTTCTACTCTACTGTGTTTCCTATAGGGCCAGAAGAGTGAACTTGCTCAGAACATAAGAACTGTGCTTCCTACACATACGGGCCATATCTAGTTCAACTCTGCTTAGGAAACTGACAAGAACAGTAGCTCCTCTTCAGTCTGATACACTGTACTTGCTGGGAACAGACGCGAGAGCTATTTGCACTGTGTATGGCAAGGGGAGCTCAATAGTGACTTTCCTTACCAGTAAACATCTCTTGCTCGTAGGACCGGAAACTGCAAGTGATTCAACTCCATTTAGGACTGGGAAACCAATGCTAGCTGGCCTTACATGAAACACACTCTGCTTTTGAGAAAAGAGCACTCTTCTACTCTTCTGTGTTTCCTAAAGGGCCAGAACAGTGAGCTTGCTCAGAAAAAAAGAACTGTACTTCCTACACACACGGCCCATATCTAGTTCAACTCTGCTTAGGAAACTGAGAAGAACAGTAGATCCTTTGCAGTCCAATACACTGTACTTGCTGGGAACAGACAGGAGGGCTATTTGCACTGTGTATGGCAGTGGGAGCGCAATAGTTACTTTCCTTACCAGAAAACAACTCTTGCTCGTAGGACCAGAAACTGCATGTGATTCAACTCCATTTAGGACTGGGAAACAAATGCTAGCTCGCATACATGAAACACAGTCTGCTTTTGAGAAAAGAGTACTCTTCTACTCTACTGTGTTTCCTATGGGGTCCGAACAGTGAGTTTGCACAGAACAAAATAACTGTGCTTCCTACACACACGGGCCATATCAAGTTCAACTCTGCTTAGGAAACCAACAAGAACAGTAGCTCCTCTTCAGTCCGATACACTGTACTTGCTGGGAAAAGACGCGAGGGCTATTTGTACTGTGTATGGCAAAGGGAGCCCAATAGTGTCTTTCCTTACCAGAAAACAACTCTTGATCGTAGGACCAGAAACTGCATGTGATTCAACTCCACTTAGGAGTGGGAAACAAATGCTAGGTCGCCTTACATGAAACACACTCTGCTTTTGAGAAAAGAGCACTCTTCTACTCTACTGTGTTTCCTATGTGTTCCGAACAGTGAGCTTGCTCAGAACAAAAAAACTGTACTTCCTACACACACGGGCCATATCTAGTTCAACTCTGCTTAGGAAACTGAGAAGAACAGTAGCTCCTTTTCAATTCAATACACTGTACTTGCTGGGAACAGACGGGAAGGATATTTGCACTGTGTATGGCAATGGGAGCACAATAGTGACTTTCCTTACCAGAAAACAACTCTTGCTCGTAGGACCAGAAACTGCATGTGACTCAACTCTATTTAGGACTGGGAAACAAACGGTAGCTCGCCTTACAAGAAACACACTCTGCTTTAGAGAAAAGAGCACTCTTCTACTCTACTGTGTTTCCTATGGGGTCCAAACAGTGAGCTTACTCAGAACAAAAGAACTGTGCTTCCTACACACACGGCCCATATCTAGTTCAACTCTGCTTAGGAAACTGACAAGAACAGTAGCTCCTATTCAGTCCAATACACTGTACTTGCTGAGAAAAGACGCGAGTGCTATTTGCACTGTGTATGGCAATGGGAGCGCAATAGTTACTTTCCTTACCAGAAAACAACTCTTGCGCGTAGGACCAGAAACTGCATGTGATTCAACTCCATTTAGGACTGGGAAACAAACGCTAGCTCGACTTCCAAGAAACACACTCTGCTTTTGAGAAAAGAGTACTCTTCTACTCTACTGTGTTTCCTATGCGGTCCGAACAGTGAGTTTGCACAGAACAAAATAACTGTGCTTCCTACACACACGGGCCATATCTATTTCAACTCTGCTTAGGAAACCAACAAGAACAGTAGCTCCTCTTCAGTCCGATACACTGTACTTGCTGGGAACAGACGCGAGGGCTATTTGTACTGTGTACGGCAAAGGGAGCCCAATAGTGACTTTCCTTACCAGAAAACAACTCTTGATCGTAGGATCAGAAACTGCATGTGATTCAACTCCACGTAGGAGTGGGAAACAAATGCTAGGTCGCCTTACATGAAACACACTCTGCTTTTGAGAAAAGAGCACTCTTCTACTCTACTGTGTTTCCTATGTGTTCCGAACAGTGAGCTTGCTCAGAACAAAAAAACTGTACTTCCTACACACACGGGCCATATCTAGTTCAACTCTGCTTAGGAAACTGAGAAGAACAGTAGCTCCTTTTCAATTCAATACACTGTACTTGCTGGGAACAGACGGGAAGGCTATTTGCACTGTGTATGGCAATGGGAGCACAATAGTGACTTTCCTTACCAGAAAACAACTCTTGCTCGTAGGACCAGAAACTGCATGTGACTCAACTCCATTTAGGACTGGGAATCAAACGGTAGCTCGCCTTACAAGAAACACACTCTGCTTTAGAGAAAAGAGCACTCTTCTACTCTACTGTGTTTCCTATGGGGTCCAAACAGTGAGCTTACTCAGAACAAAATAACTGTGCTTCCTACACACACGGGCCATATCTATTTCAACTCTGCTTAGGAAACCAACAAGAACAGTAGCTCCTCTTCAGTCCGATACACTGTACTTGCTGGGAACAGACGCGAGTGCTATTTTACTGTGTAAGGCAATGGGAGCGCAAAAGTGACTTTCCTTACCAGAAAACAACTCTTGATCGTAGGACCAGAAACTGCATGTGCTTCAACTCCACTTAGGAGTCGGAAACAAATGCTAGGTCGCCTTACATGAAACACACTCTGCTTTTGAGAAAAGAGCACTCTGCTACTCTACTGTGTTTCCTATGTGTTCCGAACAGTGAGATTGCTCAGAACACAAAAACTGTACTTCCTACTCACACGGCCATATCTAGTTCAAGTCTGCTTAGGAACCTGACAAGAACAGTATATCCTCTTCAGTCCAATACACTGTACTTGCTGGGAACAGACGCCAGTGCTATTTGTCCTATGTATGGCAATGGCAGCGCAATAGTGACTCTTCTTACCAGAAAACAACTCTTGCTCGTAGGACCAGAAACTACATGTGATTCAACTCCATTTAGTACTGGGAAACAAACTCTAGCTCGCTTTACAAGAAACACACTCTGCTTTTGAGAAAAGAGCATGCTTCTTCTCAACTGTGTTTCCTATAGGGCCAAAACAGTGAGCTTGCTCAGAAAAAAAGAACTGTGCTTCCTACACACACGGGCCATATCTAGTTCAACTCTGCTTAGGAAACTGAGAAGAACAGTAGCTCCTCTTCAGTCCAATACACTGTACTTTCTGGGAACAGACGGGAGGGCTATTTGCACTGTGTATGGCAATGTGAGCCCAATAGTGACTTTCCTTAAAAGAAAACAACTCTTGCTCGTAGGACCCGAAACTTCATGTGATTCCACTCCATTTAGGACTGGGAAACAAACGGTAGCTTGCCTTACAAGAAAAACACTCTGCTTTAGAGAAAAGAGCACTCTTGTACTCTACTGTGTTTCCTATGGGGTCCAAACAGTGAGCTTGCTCAGAACAAAAGAACTGTGCTTCCTACACACACGGACCATATCTAGTTCAAGTCTGCTTAGGAACCTGACAAGAACAGTAGATCCTCTTCAGTCCAATACACTGTACTTGCTGGAAATAGACGCCAGTTCTATTTGTCCTGTGTATGGCAATGGCAGCGCAATAGTGACTCTTCTTACCAGAAAACAACTCTTGCTCGTAGGACCAGAAATTGCATGTGATTCAACTCCATTTAGGACTGGGAAACAAACTCTACCTCGCTTTACAAGAATCACACTCTGCTTTTGAGAAAAGAGCACTCTTCTACTCTACTGTGTTTCCTATATGGCCAGAACAGTGAGCTTGCTCAGTAAAAAAGAACTGTGCTTCCTACACATACAGGCCATATCTAGTTCAACTCTGCTTAGGAAACTGACAAGAAGAGTAGCTCCTCTTCAGTCTGATACACTGTACTTGCTGGGAACAGACGCGAGAGCTATTTGCACTTTGTATGGCAAGGGGAGCTCAATAGTGACTTTCTTTACCAGTAAACAATTCTTGCTCGTAGGACCGGAAACTGCAAGTGATTCAACTCCATTTAGGACTGGGAAACAAATGCTAGCTCGCCTTACATGAAACACACTCTGCTTTTGAGAAAAGAGCACTCTTCTACTCTTCTGTGTTTCCTATGGGGTCGAACGGTGAGTTTGCACAGAACAAATTAACTGTGCTTCCTACACACACGGGCCATATCTAGTTCAACTCTGCTTAGGAAACCAACAAGAACAGTAGCTCCTCTTCAGTCCGATACACTGTACTTGCTGGGAACAGACGCGAGGGCTATTTGTACTGTGTAAGGCAAAGGGTGCCCAATAGTGACTTTCCTTACCAGAAAACAACTCTTGATCGTAGGACCAGAAACTGCATGTGATTCCACTCCATTTAGGACTGGGAAACAAACGGTAGCTCGCCTTACAAGAAACACACTCTGCTTTAGAGAAAAGAGCACTCTTGTACTCTACTGTGTTTCTTATGGGGTCCAAACACTGAGCTTGCTCAGAACAAAAGAACTGTGCTTCCTACACACACGGACCATATCTAGTTCAAGTCTGCTTAGGAACCTGACAAGAACAGTAGATCCTCTTCAGTCCAATACACTGTACTTGCTGGGAACAGACGCCAGTGCTATTTGTCTTGTGTATGGCAATGGCAGCGCAATAGTGACTTGTCTTACCAGAAAACAACTCTTGCTCGTAGGACAAAAAACTGCATGTGATTCAACTCCATTTAGGACTGGGAAACAAACGCTAGCTCGCCTTACAAAAACACCCTCTACTTTTGAGAAAAGAGCACTCTTCTACTCTACTGTGTTTCCTATAGGGCCACAAGAGTGAACTTGCTCAGAACATAAGAACTGTGCTTCCTACACATACAGGCCATATCTAGTTCAACTCTGCTTAGGAAACTGACAAGAAGAGTAGCTTCTCTTCAGTCTGATACACTGTACTTGCTGGGAACAGACGCGAGAGCTATTTGCACTGTGTATGGCAAGGGGAGCTCAATAGTGACTTTCTTTACCAGTAAACAACTCTTGCTCGTAAGACCGGAAACTGCAAGTGATTCAACTCCATTTAGGACTGGGAAACAAATGCTAGCTCGCCTTACATGAAACACACTCTGCTTTTGAGAAAAGAGCACTCTTCTACTCTTCTGTGTTTCCTATAGGACCAGAACAGTGAGCTTGCTCAGAAAAAAAGAACTGTACTTCCTACACACACGGCCCATATCTAGTTCAACTCTGCTTAGGAAACTGAGAAGAACAGTAGCTCCTTTGCAGTTCAATACACTGTACTTGCTGGGAACAGACAGGAGGGCTATTTGCACTGTGTATGGTAATGGGAGCGCAATAGTTACTTTCCTTACCAGAAAACAAATCTTGCTCGTAGGACCAGAAACTGCATGTGATTCAACTCCATTTCAGACTGGGAAACAAATGCTAGCTCGCATACATGAAACACACTCTGCTTTTGAGAAAAGAGTACTCTTCTACTCTACTGTGTTTCCTATGGGGTCCGAACAGTGAGTTTGCACAGAACAAAATAACTGTGCTTCCTACACACACGGGCCATATCTAGTTCAACTCTGCTTAGGAAACCAACAAGAACAGTAGCTCCTCTTCAGTCCGATACACTGTACTTGCTGGGAACAGACGCGAGTGCTATTTGTACTGTGTACGGCAATGGGAGCCCAATAGTGACTTTCCTTACCAGAAAACAACTCTTGATCGTAGGACCAGAAACTGCATGTGATTCAACTCCACTTAGGAGTGGGAAACAAATGCTAGGTCGCCTTACATGAAACACACTCTGCTTTTGAGAAAAGAGCAGTCTTCTACTCTACTGTGTTTCCTATGTGTTCCGAACAGTGAGCTTGCTCAGAACAAAAAAACTGTACTTCCTACACACACGGGCCATATCTAGTTCAACTCTGCTTAGGAAATGAGAAGAACAGTAGCTCCTTTTCAATCCAATACACTGTACTTGCTGGGAACAGACGGGAAGGCTATTTGCACTGTGTATGGCAATGGGAGGGCAATAGTGACTTTCCTTACCAGAAAACAACTCTTGCTCGTAGGACCAGAAACTGCATGTGACTCCACTCCATTTAGGACTGGGAATCAAACGGTAGCTTGCCTTACAAGAAACACACTCTGATTTAGAGAAAAGAGCACTCTTCTACTCTACTGTGTTTCTTATAGGGCCAGAACAGTGAGCTTGCTCAGAACAAAAGAACTGTGCTTCCTACACAGGGGCCATATCTAGTTCAACTCTGCTTAGGAAACTGACAAGAACAGTAGCTCCTCTTCTGTCCGATACTCTGTACTTGCTGGGAACAGACGCAAGTGCTATTTGCACTGTGTATGGCAATGGGAACGCAATAGTGACTTTCTTTACCAGAAAACAACTCTTCTTCGTAGGACCAGAAACTGCATGTAATTCAACTCCATTTAGGACTAGGAAACAAACGCTAGCTAGCCTTACAAAAACACACTCTGCTTTTTGAGAAAAGAGCACGCTTCTACTCTACTGTGTTTCCTATAGGGCCAGAAGAGTGAGCTTGCTCAGAACATAAGAACTGTGCTTCCTACACACACGGCCATATCTAGTTCAACTCTGCTTAGGAACCTGACAAGAACAGTAGATCCTCTTCAGTCCAATACACTGTACTTGCTGGGAACAGACAACAGTGCTATTTGTCCTGTGTATGGCAATGGCAGCGCAATAGTGACTTTCTTACCATAAAACAACTCTTGCATGTAGGACTAGAAACTGCATGTGATTCAACTCCATTTAGGACTGGGAAACAAATGCTAGCTCGCCTTACAAGAAACACACTCTGCTTTTGAGAAAAGAGCACTCTTCTACTCTACTGTGCTTCCTATGGGGTCAGAACAGTGAGCTTGCTCAGAACAAAAGAACTGTGCTTCCTACACACACGGGCCATATCTAGTTCAACTCTGCTTAGGAAACTGAGAAGAACAGTAGCTCCTCTTCAGTCCAATACAGTGTACTTGCTGGGAACAGACAGGAGGGCTATTTGAACTGTGTATGGCAATGGGAGCACAATAGTTACTTTCCTTACCAGAAAACAACTCTTGCTCGTAGGACCAGAAACTGCATGTGACTCAACTCCATTTAGGACTGGGAAACAAACGCTAGCTCGCCTTACAAGAATCACACTCTGCTTTTGAGAAAAGAGCAACATTCTACTCTACTGTGTTTCCTATGGGGTCCGAACAATGAGCCTGCTCAGAACAAAAGAACTGTGCTTCCTACATACACGACCATATCTAGTTCAATTCTGCTTAGGAACCTGACAAGAACAGTAGATCCTCTTCAGTCCAATACACTGTACTTGCTGGGAACAGACGCCAGTGCTATTTGTCCTGTGTATGGCAATGGCAGCACAATAGTGACTCTTCTTATTATAAAACAACTCTTGCACGTAGGACCAGAAACTGCATGTGATTCAACTCCATTTAGGACTGGGAAACAAAAGCTAGCTCACCTTACAAGAAACACACTCTGCTTTTGTGGAAAGAGCACTCTTCTACTCTACTGTGTTTCCTATAGGGCCAGAACAGTGAGCTTGCTCAGAACAAAAGAACTGTGCTTCCTACACACGGGCCATATCTAGTTCAACTCTGCTTAGGAAACTGACAAGAACAGTAGCTCCTCTTCAGTCCGATACACCGTACTTGCTGGGAAAAGACGTAAGTGCTATTTGCCTTGTGTAGGGCAATGGGAGCGCAATAGAGACTTTCCTTACCAGAAAACAACTCTTGTTCGTAGGACCAGAAACTGCATGGGATTCAACTCCATTTAGGACTAGGAAAGAAACGCTAGCTTGCCTTACAAAAACACACTCTGCTTTTGAGAAAAGAGTATGCTTCTACTCTACTGTGTTTCCTATAGGGCCAGAACAGTGAGCTTGCTCAGAACATATGAACTGTGCTTCCTACACACACGGGCCATATCATGTTCAACTCTGCTTAGGAAACTGACAAGAACAGTAGCTCCTCATCAGTCCGATACACTGTACTTGCTGGGAACAGACGCGGGAGCTATTTGCACTGAGTATGGCAATGGCAGCGCAATAGTGACTCTTCTTACTATAAAACAACTCTTGCTCGTAGGACCAGAAACTGCATGTTATTCAACTCCATTTAGGACTGGGAAACAAAAGCTAGCTCACCTTACAAGAAACACACTCTGCTTTTGTGGAAAGAGCACTCTTCTACTCTACTGTGTTTCCTATAGGGCCAGAACAGTGAGCTTGCTCAGAACAAAAGAACTGTGCTTCCTATACACGGGCCATATCTAGTTCAACTCTGCTTAGGAAACTGACAAGAACAGTAGCTCCTCTTCAGTCTGATACACCATACTTGCTGGGAAAAGACGTAAGTGCTATTTGCCTTGTGTAGAGCAATGGGAGCGCAATAGAGACTTTCCTTACCAGAAAACAACTCTTGTTCGTAGGACCAGAAACTGCATGGGATTCAACTCCATTTAGGACTAGGAAAGAAACGCTAGCTTGCCTTACAAAAACACACTCTGCTTTTGAGAAAAGAGCACGCTTCTACTCTACTGTGTTTCCTATAGGGCCAGAACAGTGAGCTTGCTCAGAACATATGAACTGTGCTTCCTACACACACGGGCCATATCATGTTCAACTCTGCTTAGGAAACTGACAAGAACAGTAGCTCCTCTTCAGTCCGATACACTGTACTTGCTGGGAACAGACGTGGGAGCTATTTGCACTGTGTATGGCAAGGGGAGCACAATAGTGACTTTCCTTACCAGAAAACAACTCTTGCTCTTAGGACCAGAAACTGCATGTGATTCAACTCCATTTAGGACTGGGAAACAAACGCTAGCTCGCCTTACAAGAAACACACTCTGCTTTTGAGAAAAGAGCACTCTTCTACTCTACTGTGTTTCCTATGGTGTCCGAACAGTGAGCTTGCTCAGAACAAAAGAACTGTGCTTCCTACACACACGGCCATATCTAGTTCAATTCTGCTTAGGAACCTGACAAGAACAGTAGATCCTCTTCAGTCCAATACACTGTACTTGCTGGGAACAGACGCCAGTGCTATTTGTCCTGTGTATGGCAATGGCAGCGCAATTACCATAAAACAACTCTTGCTCGTAGGACTAGAAACTGCATGTGATTCAACTCCATTTAGGACTGGGAAACAAACGCTAGCTCGCCTTCCAAGAAACACACTCTGCTTTAGAGAAAAGAGCACTCTTCTACTCTACTGTGTTTCCTATATGGCCATAACAGTGAGCTTGGTCAGAACAAAAGAACTGTGCTTCCTACACACGGACCACAACTAGTTCAACTCTGCTTAGGAAACTGACAAGAACAGTAGCTCCTCTTCAGTCCGAAACACTGTACTTGCTGGGAAGTGACGCGAGTGCTATTTGCACTGTGTATGGCAATGGGAGCGCAATACTGACTTTCCTTACCAGAAAACAACTCTTGCTCATAGGACCAGAAACTGCATGTGATTCAACTCCATTTCGGACTGGGATACAAATGCAAGCTCACCTACTATGAAACACACTCTGCTTTTGAGAAAAGAGCACTCTTCTACTCTACTGTGCTTCCTATGGGGTCCGAACAGTGAGCTTGCTCAGAACAAAAGAACTGTGCTTCCTACACACAAGGGCCATATCTTGTTCAACTCTGCTTAGGAAACTGTGAAGAATAGTAGCTCCTCTTCAGTCTAATACACTGTACTTTCGGGGAACAGACGCGAGTGCTATTTGCACTGTGTATGGCAATTGGAGCACAATAGTGACTCGTCTTACCAGAAAACAACTCTTGCTCGTAGGACAAAAAACTGCATGTGACTCAACTCCATTTAGGACTGGGAAACAAACGCTAGCTGGCCTTACAAGAATCACACTCTGCTTTTGAGAAAAGAGCAATATTCTACTGTACTGTGTTTCCTATGGGGTCCGAACAGTGAGCCTGCTAAGAATAAAGAACTGTGCTTCCTACATACACGACCATATCTAGTTCAATTCTGCTTAGGAACCTGACAAGAACAGTAGATCCTCTTCAGTCCAATACACTGTACTTCCTGGGAACAGACGCCAGTGCTATTTGTCCTGTGTATGGCAATGGCAGCGCAATAGTGACTCTTCTTACCATAAAACAACTCTTGCTCGTAGGACCAGAAACTGCATGTGATTCAACTCCATTTAGGACTGGGAAACAAAAGCTAGCTCACCTTACAAGAAACACATTCTGCTTTAGAGAAAAGAGTACTCTTCTACTCTACTGTGTTTCCTATAGGGCCAGAACAGTGAGCTTGCTCAGAACAAAAGAACTGTGCTTCCTACACACGGGCCATATCTATTTCAACTCTGCTTAGGAAACTGACAAGAACAGTAGCTCCTCTTCCGTCCGATACACTGTATTGCTGGGAACAGACGCGAGTGCTATTTGCACTGTGTATGGCAAAGGGAGCGCAATAGTGACTTTCTTTACCAGAAAACAACTCTTGCTCATAGGACCAGAAACTGCATGTGATTCAACTCCATTTAGGACTGGGAAACAAATGCTAGCTCGCCTTACATGAAACACACTCTGCTTTTGAGAAAAGAGCACTCTTCTACTCTACTGTGCTTCCTATGGGGTCCGAACAGTGAGCTTGCTCAGAACAAAAGAACTGTGCTTCCT